>NC_057800.1:381176904-381476904 GCF_018294505.1 Triticum aestivum | reverse complement strand
CTCTCGTTGCTATGCATCACCATGATCTTGCGTGTGCGTAGGAATTTTTTTGAAATTACTACGTTCACATCACACATAGCCCGGGGACCCCCTAATCCAGGACACCCTTAGTAGCCCCTGAACCAGGCTTCAATGACGATGTGCTCGGCGCGCAGATTGTCTTCGGCATTGCAAGGTGGGTTCCTCCTCCGAATACTCCAAAGTTGTTGAACAAAAGACCTATATCCGGCTCTGTATAACAGTTACAACCCTGAACCACAAGGGCAAAATACTTAAACAAAATAAGTCATGTCTACTGACAGCTTTTTCGGGAGACGTTACGTCCGGCCTTATTATTGTTTCGAACCATTTTTCAGCCTCCCGCTTCACGTTTCGAGGCGTGGTCTTCGACGACACATCTTGTCAAAGCAGAGATCGTGTCCCCTTATTGCGGGATTCTTATCAATACAGGTTTGGGTAATCCAACCGTGTCGTTTGCACGACCCCTTGGGAATAGGTGAGTTTTAAGGCTCGTGAGGGGGCGCTTGATATTCACTACCTTTATAAGAGGATAAAGATCCATCATTTTACCTCACGCGTTCTTCTTCCTCATCCCTTCCATCCTCGAGCTCCAGCACCCAAGCTTCAATCCATTCCATCACCACCAAATACTCTAACCATGTCCGGATCCGGCTCTCAAGGCAAATGGGTGGCCTCCTCCGTGACGGAGAAGGACATCAAGGAGCATCGTGAGGCGAGATACTTGATGGTGGAAATCAGACAGCGGCTCCCTGCCAAAGAGCAAGTCATCCCCACTCCAGAGCCTGGTGAGAGGGTAGTATTCATCCCTCACTTCCTCCGCGGACTAGGGTTCCCCCTCCACCCCTTTGTTCGCGGTCTCATGTTCTATTATGGGCTAGATTTTCACGATCTAGCCCTGAACTCCTTTCTCCACATCTCGGCATTCATCATTGTGTGTGAGGCATTCCTCCTCATCCCCCCACACTTCAGCATGTGGCTCAAGGATTTTAACATGAAGACGAAGGTGGTCGATGGGCAGCACGCGGATTGTGGCGGAGCCATGGTGAGAAAATAACTCCCCAAAGTTATCTGGCCCAGAGGGGCCTTTGTAGAGATCATCAAGGCATGGCAGCAGGAATGGTTCAACATCACTGAACCCCGCGACACCAAGTGGGTGGCTGCTCCTGTCTTCAGATACGGACCCCCGCTGCGGCTTGCGTCGTGGACCAACAAGGGTCTGGACTGGGGATCATCCGGCGAGGTGTTGATGCTGCAAAAGTACATCAAAAGTATCATAGAAAAGAGCACCAGCCTCATTGACGTGATCCATGTGATGCTCATCCGCCGAACCCTTCCCTGCCAACGCTGGTCTCTCCGTATGTGGGAGTTCAATCTGGAAGGGCCGTGGACCCTGCAGCGGTTCTTCGGCATGATGCACGAAGCGATCTGGAAGCTTCTCTTCAAGACTCAAAAGTCGTGGTCAAAGACGTCCGAGGACATCGGTCTCGATTGCAATCATTCGGCCTCCCCGGTAAGTGCTAAATTTCCGAACATAACTTAGTTCGTCAATCAAAGGGGTGTATTGAGAATTCCATCCTCTAAATAGGGCTGGACAAAGAAGGCGGAGCGAATCAGATGTCCAGCTCCACTACCCGAAAACCCAGCTAATCCTCTATTAATGAAGATGCTGGTCCCGGTGCCCTATTAGGCGCCGGAGAAAAAGGCCAAGAAGAAGAAGGAGGAGGCCAAAGATGGCCTCCGCCGTAAAGGTACCTCGGACGCAGTGTCCGATGAGAACGAAACTCACTCCTCCCACGAGGAGGATGAACATGAAGAAGAGGAGGAGGAGGCAGAAAGCAATTCTCCCCCAAAGGGGAGGAAGAAGGAAAGGGAGGCCTCCGAAGACCTAGAGGAAGAGGCGCCCAAAAGGGGGAAAATATCTCTCCCAAACGGCTTGGATTCGGATGCCGAAGCCATCCCCGAGTGGCGCCCTAGGTCGAAGCCCCTTGCCGCATCGTAAGTACCCAAGGATGCCTTACATAAATTCGGTCTTTATAAATGTGGTCTAACACATTGTATTATGTAGTCGGGCTCGTGATCTCCCCCAACAATCGTCAGAGGGGAATTCTTTGGATCCGGAGATGATGGAGAGCGAGTCGCCCCCGCGAGCCTCCCCGCCTATCGCCACGGACGACACCGGAGTGTTGTCCCGAAGGGCCTCTCCGGGAAATGGAGCAGTACGGGAGGCCGCCAAAACGGCACTAGAGGGTAATGCCTTGGCTGCCAAGAACACGGGGGAAGCAATCCCCATGGAGACTGACGGTGGGGGCCTTGACCGGTCCGGCCCCCAGCTGAACACCGTTCCGGAAACCCAAGTGGCTCTGGAACCTAATAAGAGACCCCCTTCAGAGGGGGGAGTGCCAACTCCAGTGGTGACCTCCACTAATCTGGAGGCGCCAAACATGCTGATGGAGGCACTGCAACATGCTTCTATCATGGAGGAACACCGCACCCTGATGGGTGTGGTGGTTGAAAAGGTTTAGTCCGCCAAGAATGGGCTGAACAAAGCCTTCACTAGCCTTCTAACAGGCTTCGAGGTAGGTGATGTAATATTCTTGGCCGCTTTCCATATGAAAAATATGCTTGTATATAGATAGTAGCCCCTGAGACTCTTTCCGGCTTTTGAAAAGAGGCCGAACAGAGGATCAATAATATTCATAGGACATAATGTACTTTTCTATTTTGAGAAGCAGGCTTCGCTGTTAGCGGCAACCGCCCAGGCCGCCAAAGTGTCGGAGCTTAAGCGTAAGCTGAAGCTGGCCAATGAGGATCTCGTCTGCATCAACAAGAGGCTTGATGAAGCGCAAGGTATGTTTTAGAATATCTCGTTCATGCTTGTATGAATATGCAGATTTTGAGTCAAAGTTTATGTGCTGCTATGTGTATGATTATAGGCAGTGCTGCTACAGTCGAGACCCTCGGGGGTGAACTTGCCCAGGCCAAGGAGCAGACAAGGGTGGACAAAGTGGCCACTGATAAAGCGGCCGAGGACTTGAAGTCCGAACAGGTCGTCCGCCACCAATACGAGGAGCAGGTGACCAAAGTGGAGCAAGCGCTCAAGGATGTCACCGATAAGTGTGAGTCCCTAGAAGAGAAGAATAGAGCCCAGGCGACTGACCTTGTCAAGGCTCTTCAAGAGGCCGAGGAGGCGCGTGCCGAATCCCAAGTGGCGCGCGAGGATATCAAGCGGGCCGGACAGATAGCGGCTGGTAAGCCCTTTCTCTTACAGAGTAAATTCGGCAATTGGAAGTATGCCTTGCTCACTCGACTATGGAGTGCTCCAGATACCTTTGTGGATCTTCCAAAGAGTGCCGCCAACGCCGCACGGTTCTTCCAGGCCCAGGAGGGTGATAACCCACAAGTATAGGGGATCGCAACAGTTTTCGAGGGTAGAGTATTCAACCCAAATTTATTGATTCGACACAAGGGGAGCCAAAGAATATTCTCAAGTATTTGCAGCTGAGTTGTCAATTCAACCACACCTAGAAACTTAGTATCTGCAGCAAGGTATTTAGTAGCAAAGTAATATGATAGTAGTGGTAATGGTAGCAAAAGGTAACGATAGCAAAAGTGATATTTTTGTGTTTTATAGTGATTGTAATAGTAGCAGCGGAAAAGTTAATAAGCGAAGAACAATATAGGAAAAGCTCATAGGCATTGGATCGGTGATGGAGAATTATGACGGATGCGATCGATCATGTAACAGTCATAACATAGGGTGACACAGAACTAGCTCCAGTTCATCAATGTAATGTAGGCATGTATTCCGAATATAGTCATACGTGCTTATGGAAAAGAACTTGCATGACATCTTTTGTCCTACCCTCCCGTGGCAGCGGGGTCCTATTGGAAACTAAGGGATATTAAGGCCTCCTTTTAATAGAGTACCGGACCAAATCATTAACACATAGTGAATACATGAACTCCTCAAACTATGGTCATCACCGGTAAGTATCCCGATTATTGTCACTTTGGGGTTAACGGATCATAACACATAATAGGTGACTATAGACTTCCAAGATAGGATCAACAACTCTCATATATTAATGAAAACATAATAGGTTCAGATCTGAAATCATGGCACTCAGGCCCTAGTGACAAGCATTAAGCATAGAAAGTCATAGCAACATCAATCTCAGAACATTGTGGATACTAGGGATCAAACCCTAACAAAGCTAACTCAATTACATGATAAATCTCATCCAACCCATCACCGTCCAGCAAGCCTATGACGGAATTACTCACGCACGGCGGTGAGCATCACAAAATTGATGACGAAGGAAGGTTGATGATGACGATGGCGACGGATTCCCCTCTCCGGAGCCCCGAACGGACTCCAGATCAGCCCTCCCGAGAGAGTTTCGGGTTTGGAGGCGGCTCCATATAGTAAAACGCGATGAATCCTTCTCTCTGATTTTTTTTCTCCCAAAAAGTGAATATATGGAGTCAAGGTGGACATCGGTGGAGCATCAGGGGGCCCACGAGGCAGGGGGCCCGCCCAGGGGGTAGGGCGCGCCCCCCACCCTCATGGACAGGGTGTGGGCCCCCTGCCGTGGATCTTTCTTCCAGTATTTTTTATATATTCCAAAAATATTCTCCATTGATTTTTAGGTCATTCTGAGAACTTTTATTTCTGCACAAAAATAACACCATGGCAATTCTGCTGAAAACAACGTCAGTCGGGTTAGTTCCATTCAAATCATGCAAGTTAGAGTCCAAAACAAGGGCAAAAGTGTTTGGAAAAGTAGATACGACGGAGACGTATCAACTCCCCCAAGCTTAAACCTTTGCTTGTCCTCAAGCAATTCAGTTGATAAAATGAAAGTGATAAAGAAAAACTTTTACAAACTCTGTTTGCTCTTGTTGTTGTAAATATGTAAAGCTAGCATTCAAGTTTTTAGCAAAGATTATGAACTAACCACATTCGCAATAACATTTAGGTCTCATGTTTACTCATATCAATGGCATAATCAACTAGCGAGCAATAATAATAAATCTCAGATGACAACACTTTCTCAAAACAATCATGATATGATATAACAAGATGGTATCTCGCTAGCCCTTTCTGAGACTGTAATACATAAATACAGAGCACCTTTAAAGATCAAGGACTGACTAGGCATTGTAATTCATGGTAAAAGAGATCTAGTCAAATCATACTCAATGTAAACTAACAGTAATGGATGCAAATGACAGTGGTGCTCTCCAACCGGTGCTTTTTAATAAGAGGATGATGACTCAACATATAAGTAAATAGATAGCCCCTTCGTAGAGGGAAGCAAGGATTTGTAGAGGTGCCAGAGCTCGGTTTTGAAATAGATATGAATAATATTTTGAGCGGTATACTTTCATTGTCAACATAACAACCGAGAGATTTCGATATCTTCCATGCTACACACATTATAGGCGGTTCCCAAACAGAATGGTAAAGTGTATACTCCCCCTCCACCAACAAGCATCAATCCATGGCTTGCTCGAAACAACGAGTGCCTCCAACTAACAAGAGTCCCGGGGGAGTTTTGTTTGCAGTTATTTTGATTTGATTTGCATAAAGCATGGGACTGGGCATCCTGGTGACCAGCCATTTTCTCGTGAGTGAGGAGCGGAGTCCACTCCTCTTGAGAATAACCCGCCTAACATGGAAGATACAAACAACCCTAGTTGATACATGAGCTATTCGAGCATACAAAACAGAATTATTATTTGAAGGTTTAGAGTTTGGCACATACAAATTTACTTGGAACGGCAGGTAGATACCGTATATAGGTAGGTATGGTGGACTCATATGGAACAACTTTGCGGTTTATGGAGTTGGATGCACAAGCAGTATTCCCTCTTAGTACAAGTGAAGGCTAGAAAAAGACTGGGAAGCGACCAGCTAGAGAGCGACAACAGTCATGAGCATGCATTAAAATTAATCAACACTGAATGCGAGCATGAGTAGGATATAATGCACCATGAACATAAATATCGTAGAGTCTATGTTGATTTTGTTTCTACTACATGCGTGAACATGTGCCAAGTCAAGCCACTCGAATCATTCAAAAGAGGATACCACCCTATCATACCACATCACAACCATTTGAATAGCATGTTGGCACACAAGGTAAACCATTATAAGCTCCTAGCTAATTAAGCATGGCATAAGCAACTACAATCTCTAATTGTCATTGCAAACATGTTTATTCATAATAGGTTGAATCAGGAACAATGAACTAATCATATGTACAAAAACAAGAGAGGTCGAGTTCATACCAACTTTTCTCATCTCAATAAGTTCATCATATAATCATCATTATTGCCTTTCACTTGCACGACCGAATAGTGTGGATAATAATAATAATAGTGCACGTACATTCGATTAAGCTGGAATCTGCAAGCATTCAATTCAAGAGAGAAGACAAGGTAATATGGGCTTTTTGTTAGATCAACAATAATGCATATGAGAGCCACTCAACATTTTCATTATGGTCTTCTCTTCTCGGCCCCCAAAGAACAAGAAAAAAAATAAAACTATTTACGCGGGAAAACTCCCAACAAGCAAAAGAAGAGCGAGAAATCTTTTTGGGTTTATCCTTTTAGTTACTACTACAGGCATGGAAACTAAACTAACTAAAAGCTTGTCATGACCCCGATTCTAAGTCACACCGATCTAGCATGTAACACGTCATATCACTTTGCGGCCTCACGCACGGTATTCCCACGGGTGTCGCCTTACCATGGCCTGGGACCATTTGTGCCTTTTGGCTCACGTTTATGATAGTGTCGCTAGCATCCATATGACAGAGAACCCGGACCGACATGACTAGTCGTGAACCCAAAGTGGCACTAACTTACAGGGATAGGCATACATGAAACAACATCGATCATGTTGGTCAGCAGCGTGTGAATCCGGGCTGTAGCAACTGGGCTAACAGGACTCCGGAAACCCGGGCTGTAGCAGGCTAAGCAGGACTCCGGATGTCACCGCGTGACATTTCCCCGAAGGGACAGGCACAGGAACAAAGTGAATCACATGCCGGCCAGTCTAAGTGTTCCGGTGCAGTAGTGTTGGGCTAGCAGGACTCCGGTGAACCGGGCTGTTGCAGACTACCATGGCTCAGTGGAAGCACTAGACTACATTTCCCCAGAAGATAGGCTACCAAGGATAAACAACTAGGTTGTCAGATCCCACACATAGCAATACATGTCACACGTATGCATAACATGCTAGTATGTGTTGTACAACATGGCATCACAACATAACTCAAACTCATATAGATAAAGGCCCAGAAGAGCCACATAGCATTAAATACAAACAGGGGTCACATGACCCATCATTCAGAGCATACAAGCAGCGGAAGCATTACATGTATGAGTACAGACAACTACAAAAGAAAAAGGACGAGAAGCCTGACTATCTACAAGTCCCTCCCTTGGGTACAAGATCGTAGCTGAGGTAACAAGCTACTCTTCGAAGTCCAAGCGGTACTACTAGTGAGACAGATGTCTCACCTTCAAAACATAAATAAAGCAAACGTGAGTACAAATGTACTCAGCAAGACTTACATCAGATCCTATCATACATGCATTTGTATCAAGAAGGTAATGTGGGGTTTAGTTGCAGCAAGCCAGCTTTGACTCAGTGGCTATCCTGTGCTACGACTACGAGAAACTTCTTCGAGGTGAGGCAGCGCACACGAGTCCACTAATCACTACATCAATACACTACTATGGAATCATTCCCGTCTCCCTACGAGAAGGCCATCCATAGCACTCACACTTGTCTTGAGCATTTTAGAGATTCCACTTTAAGTTGTCTATGTACCACGTAAGCATCCAAGAAGTCCATAACCGAGGACACGGCTATTCGAATAGATCATGATAACCCTGCAGGGGTGTACTTCTTCACACACGCTCTCACCACTTATCACCATGTACACGTCATGTATCTCGCCAACCTTCAAGCGGAAGCCTGGCGAGGGTGTCGACCACGACCTGACTAACCACACAAGACTCTAGTCCAGGTTTATCGCCTATTCGGGTTCCATCCGCAAGGAGATCTGGCCGGGGTTTCGCTCACGGCCCCAAACGATGTGTACAGGGTTCCCGAGCCCACCATCCGGGTGCCACTCGGTACACCGGGCCAAGGTGCCTAGTCTGTCCCAAGTCCACCCTGTCGGGTGCCACTTGGTAGAAAAATAGCACTACCTACAAACACCAGAAACTATTTGCAACTCCTGGACAGAGAACAAGGCGGTTAATAAGTCAAGAGAGCTTGGAGCGCCCAGAGCCCAATGTGTGGTAGTAGCTAGTCATTGGACAACTTACACAGAACTCAGTTCTTAAGGATGGTCCCAATGAGACAACCCACCATGTACTCCTACATGGCCTCTCACCGCTACCTTTACCAAATCGTGTTCACACGCTTAACTCTCAGCACCAGAACATATCGTAACACTCCAATTCATTCCCGATGAATCAGACCTGACATACTCTAAGCAATAGCAGGCAATGCATGGTAGAAACACAACATGGCTCAATCAACTCCTACACATGCTAGTGGGTTTTAACTATTTACTATGGCAATGACAGGTCATGTAGAGGAATGGGTTCAACTACCGCAGCATATAGTAGGAGTTGAATCATTGTTGTCCTAATGCAATAAATGAGAGTAGGAGCGAGAGACTAGGATTGCATCGGAATGAACAAGGGGGTTTGCTTGCTTGGTAGATCAACAGGGGGCACTGCTCCTCTGACAGGTACTCTGGATCGGTCTCCGGAGCAGGACCTATCGAGAAGGAACGGTGTCGACAATCAATACACAATCATATGCAACAATATGATGCATGAACATGGCATGAGTATGTGATGTTGTTTGAGTTAATGCATCTAGCATTCATTTGCATGAAGTCCATTTGAACCAAAGTTTCAAATGCAACTCCAAAATAAGCCTTTATAAATGCCATTCATGTGTTTCCTCATATACAGCATGTATAAGTTGGTTTGTCATGCATGAAAATGGTACAGATGGATAGATTGCATTTTTCTGATAATTTTTCATATATAAATTATTTCAATCTGAGCTACGGTTGAATTTCTATGAATTTTTGAAGTTTAGCTAATTTTCTGGAATTTTCAAAATAGAAATAATCCAGAAATCATTTATTGCGTCAACACTGCGTCATGCCTGCGTTAGCAGGTCAATGGCGCTGACCAGGTCAAACCTGACGTGTGGAGTCCACACGTCAGTGTCACAGGTTAAACAGGGGGTTATTTCTAATTTAACTAAAAGATTAAGGCATCAGGGCCCACTATCAGTGTCACTAATGGGGGGGATTAGTCCTAAACTAATCTCCTACCGGTGGCATCCAACTGTCAGGCCGCCGAGGTTGTCGCCGGCTACGGGGGCGGCGGCTAAGGGCACTGGGGCGTAGCCAGGGCTCTCGCGCATCCAGGGGAGGCGACGGGAGGACGCGGGGTGGCCGGAGCTCGCCGGAGCGAAGCTCAAGGCAGCAGCCGGAGCACGGCTCCGAGCGGGATGTGGCTGCAGGGCACGACAGGAGCTGCGGGTGGCGGTGTTGGCCTTCTGGGAGGCTGCCGAGCGCAGTGGCAGGTGCAGGCGCGGGTTGCGGTGGCTCTGGCCACGAGGGGAGGTACCACGGCGGCGCGACCGCTCGGGTCCGGCGGCTAGCGTGGCTACGGCACGAAATCGAGCGCGGGGACAGAGGGGAAACGGAGGAGAGCTCACGGGGAGACCGTAGACATCGTCAGCGAGCTCGGGGAGGGTCGAACGCGAGCGGAACGGCGCCGGCGATCTCCGGTGGCCGGCGATGGAGGCGCTCCAGGGCTTCCCGAGGCGCGTAGCTCGATGGAGAGGTAGATGGGGGCGTGGCGGAGCTTGCAGACACGGAGGGAGGGCGAGGGGGAGGCGGTGGCTGCGGCTACGGTGAACGGCGGTGACGGCATCGCTCGGCCATTCATGCGAGAGAGCGAGGGAGAGGGCGAGGGGAGAGTGAGTGGCGTCGGCTCGATCCAGATGTCTGTGGTGAGCTCTTCCGCGGCGTCCACGCGGGCAGGCAGGCAGGAGGTGGCCGGGGCACGTGCTCGCGCGCGCTAGCCACGCGCTCGTCCTCCTGGCGCGAGCTAGGAGACGACTGGCGCGGCCAGTTGGCTGGGCCGGCCTGCTGGGCCACTGGGCCAGGCCGGGCTGCACAGGGAGGTAAGTGCAGGTAAGTGTTTTTCCTTTTTTTGGTTTTCTTTTCTATTTTTTGACATTTGTTTTGACTTAGTAATAATACTAAATCATTTTATTTACTTCTCTAAATTTTTGTAGGAACTAGTTGGATTGCTCCAAAACTCCTCACCAATTAATAGAATTTTTGGACATATATCATATATATAGCAAATATATATCCAAAGCAATTAATTACTGGATTAATTCCAAATGCCCAAAATAAATACTTATGAGCTCTTAAAAATATTGGTTTGATTTTTACCTCTGACCAATATTTTCAGAGAGAAACATGAACATTTTCTTGGACCTTTTTGGAGCAATTTTTATCTGGGTTATTTCCAGAAATGATTTCTGAGGGTTTCACAAATCCTCATTTCAAATTTAAATGGAATTTAAACATGATGCACAAAGGAGGCTAGCCTAGGACATACCAGAACTAGGGATGTGACAACTCGCCCCCACTCAAAAGAATCTCGTCCCGAGATTCAGGGGTCGGCGGAAAGAAAGTGGGGTACTCAAGTTGAAGACGATCTTCACGCTCCCAGGTAGCTTGTCTCTCGGAATGATGAGACCACTGAACCTTGAGAAACTAGATGTTATGACGTCGAGTGACATGCTCTGCTTGATCAAGAATGCGAATAGGGTACTCTTGATATGTAAGGTTATCTTGGAGATCAAGTGTTTCGTGGTCCACTTCACGGATGGGATCCGAGAAGCAACGCCAGAGTTGAGAGACGTGGAAGACATCATGTACTCGAGAAAGATGTGGGGGTAGTTCCAACTGGTAGGCAACCTCTCCTTGTTTAGCGAGAATGCGAAAAGGACCATTGTAACGAGGAGCCAACTTGCCCTTGATACTGAAACGATGGGTACCCTTCAAGGGAGTAACCCGAAGATAAGCCTTGTCACCAACTTCATAAGCCACTTCCTTATGACGACGGTCATACTGGCTCTTTTGACGAGATTGGGCTGTTTTCAAATTCTCACGAATGATGCGAACTTGCTCTTCTGCCTCCTGGATCATATCCGGTCCAAAGAATTGTCTTTCACCGGTTTCAGACCAGTTCAAAGGTGTTCGACATCTTCGTCCATACAGAACCTCAAAAGGAGCTTTCTTGAGGCTGGATTGGTAGCTATTGTTATAAGCAAACTCGGCGAAGGGAAGACACTTCTCCCAATCCATACCTAATGAGATAACACAAGCTCTAAGCATGTCTTCGAGAATTTGATTGACCCTTTCCACCTGACCACTTGATTGAGGGTGGAAAGCGGTACTGAAGGAAAGATGGGTGCCCATGGCAGTTTGGAAACTCTCCCAGAAATGAGAAGTGAAAAGACTACCACGGTCTGAATTGATCTCTAGTGGAACACCATGAAGTGACACTATTGGAGAAATATATAAGTCAGCGAGCTGACTAGTAGTGATACTCTCTCGAACAGGTAGAAAGTGAGCCACTTTGGAAAGACGATCAATGACTACGAAGATAGCATTATTCCCTCTCTTGGTCCTGGGAAAGCCGGTGATGAAGTCCATACCAACTTTGTCCCATTTCCACTCAGGAATAGCTAAAGGCTGAAGGGTGCCAGCAGGCCTTTGATGCTCTGCCTTAACGCGACGACAAACGTCACAGTTAGAAATGAACTGAGCAATTTCTCTCTTCATCCTAGTCCACCAGAACTTCTGGCGCAGGTCCTGATACATCTTAGTACTACCGGGATGAATCGTGAGAGGAGATTCATGAGCCTCCTTAAGAATCAGTTGTCGCAGATGTTGATTCTTGGGAACCACCAAGCGATTCTTAAAGAAAACAACACCTCGATCATCTATGGAGAAACTGCCACCAACTCCCTTGTCAATGTTTCTCTTGATCCGGGAAATTCCCGTATCCTGCTTCTGAGCAGAGATGATCTGATCCACAAGAGTAGGTTTCACCACCAAGGTAGAAAGGAATCCGTGAGGAGTAATGTGAAGGTTAAGCTTACAGAATTCCTCATGAAGAAGTGGTTGGCCCTACTGCAACATAAGATGGTTGCAATAGGACTTAACTCTTAGTGCGTCAGCCATGACATTTCCCTTGCCTGGGTGTAGGTAATCCCTAAGTCGTAATCTGAGATCAACTCCAACCAATGCCTTTGCCTAAGGTTCAAATCTGGTTGGGTGAAGATATACTTGAGACTCTGGTGATCGGTGTAAATCTCGCAACGCTTGCCAAGAAGGTAATGTCGCCAGGTCTTAAGTGCATAGACTATGGTTGCAAGCTCTAGATCATGTGTAGGATAATTCTCCTCATGTGGATGCAACTGTCGAGATGCATAGGCAATCACATGGCGATCTGGCATAAGAATGCGACCTAGTCCCTGTCGTGAGGCGTTGTAGTAGATAACAAAGTCTTTAGTGAAATCTGGTGGCACAAGTATGGGAGCAGAAGTCAGGCGTCTTTTCAGTTCCTGAAAACTGTGCTCACACTATGGGGACCACTCAAACTTTTTATCTTTCTTGAGAAGTTTCGTGAGAGGTTTGGCCACTTTGGAGAAGTTCTCAACAAAGCGGCGACAATAACTGGCTAGGCCAAGGAAACTCCTAACTTGCTTAACCGTTTCAGGCGGAGTCCAATCAAGAACGGCCTGAACCCTCTCGGGATTGACAGCAATGCCCTTGCCAGAGATCACATGTCCGAGATAGGTCACTTCTGGCAAGCAAAATTCGCACTTGGAGAACTTGGCATAAAGGCGGTGCTCTCTGAGTTTTTCTAACACAAGTCTAAGATGTTCGGCATGCTCATCCTCGTTCTTCGAGTAAATAAGAATATCATCGAGGTAAACCACGACGAACTTATCTAAGTACCCCATGAAGATCGAGTTCATCAAGCGAGAGAATGTAGCTGGAGCATTGGTTAGACCAAAGGACATGATGGTGTACTCGTACTGGCCATAACGAGTGACAAAAGCCGTCTTAGGAATGTCCCCATTTCTTATCTTGATTTGGTGGTAGCCTAACCTCAAATCCATCTTTCAAAAGACTGAGGATCCAGCGAGCTGATCATACAGGTCGTTGATCCCGGGGAGCGGATACTTGTTCTTTATCGTGACCAAATTAACGGGACGATAATCTACAACCATTCGGTCCATACCATCCTTCTTCTTGACGAAGAGGACGGGTCAAGCCCAGGGAGAAGAACTAGGACGGATGAAACCCTTTTGCAAGGATTCATCGAGTTGTTTCTTAAGCTCAGCTAGTTCTAAGGGTGCCATCTTGTAAGGTCTCCTAGAGATTGGGACGGTTTCAGGGATAAGATCTATGACAAACTCTACATCTCTGTCAGGTGGAATACCTGGCAGTTCCTTAGGAAAGACATCCGGTAAGTCACGGACTACCGGGATATCTTCAAGGTCAGGAAGAGGGTTGGCATTAAGAGAATAAGCTGACGCTTTGCAACTCTAGTGGAGACAGTGACTATCTTGCCAGATGGGTGTGTAAACTGAACAGACCTGGTGAAACAATCAATCTTGGCATGATGAGCTGTCATCCAGTCCATACCCAAGATGATGTTAATATCTAAAGACTTGAGGGCTACAAGTGATGCAAGGAATACAAGTCTGTCAACAAGGATTTCATTACCATGGCTTATCCTGGTAGTTTGCCATCTAGACCCTGGAGTTTGGATTTCAAGTGGAGTTGGCATATCACAAAATGACATGTCGTGCAAACGAGCATAACCTTCAGAGATGAAGGAGTGAGATGCTCCGGTATCGAACAGAACCGAAGCTGGATGACAGTTGACAAGGAGTGTACCAAGAATGAGATCTGGATCATCATGAGCTACTTTAGCTGAGACGTGACGCACACATCCATGTTCAGTGGGAGCTGACTTGACACTAATTGTCTTGCGTGGTGGCTTACCATGGCCAACAGACTTCTCAGGCAGGGGTGGAGCATAGTTGGTTTGAGAGCAGTCACGTGCATAGTGTCCTGGCTCTCCGCATGTGAAACAAGTCCCTGAAGTAGGACGTGGACCCGCTTTGACAAGCGGTCTACCAATAGGCCTGGGTGGAGCATGTAACTGAATTGGGTGAGGTGCCACACAAGAAGGCCTCGGTGTATAACTGGGTGGAAGAGCGGAGTTCGGAACCCAAATCCGGCGCTTCTGAGAACTAGAACCGGAGGAAGAACCCAAATCACGGGTGTGCTTATGAGACTCCTCGTAAGTGAGTTGAGTTGTCTCTGCATTAATGGCCTTGTTCACAAGAGCTTGGAATGTATTGCAATGATGCAAGTGGAGATCACGACGCAACTTGGGGTTGAGACCCTTCCGGAACCTAGCCTGCTTCTTGGCGTCCGTGGACACCTCTTCTGTAGCATAATGGGCGAGGTTCTCAAACTCTCTACTATAAGCATCAACAGCCATCTTATCCTAGGTGAAACTATAGAACTCTTCTCTCTTGCGGTCAATGAGAGCCTAAGGAATGTGATGCTCGCGAAAAGCCTCAGTGAAATCTCTCCATGTGGGTATCTGGCTAGCTGGAAGCATAGCCTCATAGTTCTGCCACCAAAGACTAGCAGGACCTTCCAAGTGATATGCAGCATAGGTGACCTTGTCACCATCAGCTACGCTCACGGAACGCAGCTTGTGTGTGATACTACGGAGCCAGTCATCTGCATCAAGTGGTTCAATGGAATGATGGAAGGTAGGTGGTTTCAAACCAATGAAGTCATGAATGGACGCAGACTCTTTGTGCTGATGGGAGGTGTTCTCCTCAATACGTGCTAACATGAACTCTGCCAACGAAGACTGGTCTTGAGGACCCTCATCCATACCATCTCCGTGGTTCCGGCTACGAGCAACAGAACTTCGGTTAACCGACAACATCCTGAAGAACGAAACCAAGGAAAACAAGGATGGATTCAGCATCAACTATAGGATGCAGAAGGTAGCACAAGAAAAATACTATCTCTTGAACTCCTAGGACAATTCCGGCAGCATAACGACGGTAAAATGCTCAAAATGAGACATCCTGCAAACGATGGGTAGTACCATACTCCATATCATCACTCAAGGTTCTGAGATATTACTAGACAGGCTACACCAGAGGTACTCGATCTGGGATATGACTCAGATCAACCATTCCTTAGAGACTACGGAGTAGTAACACGTGATCCTGATAGACGGAAGAGTAAGCCTAGTTCCTTAACCCCGTAGGATAGATAGGATGACTCAGATCAGAAGGCATGAGGTATAAGGAGTAAAAAGAGCCTTACGTTCCCTTCCACAATCAATTCCCCTATATAGCTAAAGAATTTCTAGACCCAACTTCGACCAGGTTGGCTTGGTAATCCTACAGGTAGTCAGGCTCTGATACCAAAGCTGTTAGGACCCCGATTCTAAGTCACACCGATCTAGCATGTAACACCTCATATCACTTTGCGGCCTCACGCACGGTATTCCCACGGGAGTCGCCTTACCATGGCCCGGGACCATTTGCACCGTTTGGCTCATGTATATGATAATGTTGCTAGCATCCATATGACAGAGAACCCGGACCGACATGACTAGTCGTGAACCCAAAGTGGCACTAACTTACAGGTACACGCATACATGAAACAACATCAAGCATGTCGGTCAGCAGCGTGTGAATCCGGGCTGTAGCAACTGGGCTAACAGGACTCCGGGAACCCAGGCTGTAGTAGGCTGGGCAGGACTCCGGATGTCACCGTGTGACATTTCCCCGAAGGGACAGACACAGGAACGAAGTGAATCACATGCCGGCCAGTCTAAGTGTTCCGGAGCAGTAGTGCTGGGCTAGCAGGACTCCAGTGAACCGGGCTGTAGCAGACTACCATGGCTCAGTGGAAGCACTAGACTACATTTCCCCATAAGAGAGGCTACCAAGGATAAACAACTAGGTTGTCGGATCCCACACATAGCAATACACGTCACACGTACGCATAACATGCAAGTATGTGTTGTACAACATGGCATCACAACATAACTCAAACTCATATAGATAAAGGCCCAGAAGAGCCACATAGCATTAAATACAAACTGGGGTCACATGACCCATCATTCAGAGCATACAAGCAATGGAAGCATTACATGTCTGAGTACAGACAACTACAAAAGAAAAAGGCCGAGAAGCCTGACTATCTACAAGTCCCTCCCAAGGGTACAAGATCGTAGCTGAGGTAACAAGCTACTCGTTGAAGTCCAAGCGGTACTACTAGTGAGATAGATGTCTCACCTGCAAAACATAAATAAAGCAAACATGAGTAGAAAAGGTACTCAGCAAGACTTACATCAGATCCTATCATACATGCATTTGTATCAAGAAGGTAATGTGGGGTTTAGTTGTAGCAAGCCAGCTTTGACTCAGTGGCTATCCTGTGCTACGACTACGAGAAACTTCTTTGAGGTGAGGTAGCACACACGAGTCCACTAATCACCACATCAATGCACTACTATGGAATCATTCCCGTCTCCCTACGAGAAGGCCATCCATAGCACTCACACTTGTCTTGAGCATTTTAGAGTATCCACTTTAAGTTGTCTATGTACCATGTAAGCATCCAAGAAGTCCATAACCGAGGACACAGCTATTCGAATAGATCATGATAACCCTGCAGGGTGTACTTCTTCACACACGCTCTCACCACTTATCACCATGTACACATCATGTATCTCAGCAACCTTCAAGCGGAAGCCTGGCGAGGGTGTCGGCCACAACCTGACTAACCACACAAGACTCTAGTCCAGGTTTATCGCCTATTCGGGTTCCATCCGCAAGGAGATACAGCCGGGGTTTCGCTCACGGTCCCAAACGATGTGTACAGGGTTCTCGAGCCCACCATCTGGGTGCCACTCGGTACACCGGGCCACGGTGCCTAGTCTGTCCCAAGTCCACCCTGCCGGGTGCCACTCGGTAGAAAAATAGCACTACCTACAAACACCAGAAATTATTTGCAACTCCTGGACAGAGAACAAGGCGGTTAATAAGTCGAGAGAGCTTGGAGCGCCCGGAGCCCAATGTGTGGTAGTAGCTAGTCATTGGACAACTTACACAGAACTCAGTTCTTAAGGATGGTCCCAATTCGACAACCCACCATGTACTCCTACATGGCCTCTCACCACTACCTTTACCAAATCGTGTTCACACGCTTAACTCTCAGCACCAGAACATATCGTAACACTCCAATTCATTCCCGATGAATCAGACCTGACATACTCTAAGAAATAGCAGGCAATGCATGGTAGAAACACAACATGGCTCAATCAACTCCTACACATGCTAGTGGGTTTTAACCATTTACTGTGGCAATGACAGGTCATGCAGAGGAATGGGTTCAACTACCGCAGCATAAAGTAGCAGTTGAATCATTGTTGTCCTAATGCAATAAATGAGAGCAGGAGCGAGAGAGTAGGATTGTATCGGAATGAACAAGGGGGTTTGCTTGCCTGGTAGATCAACAGGGGGGCACTGCTCCTCTGACAGGTACTCTGGATCGATCTCCGGAGCAGGACCTATCGAGAAGGAACGGTGTCGACAATCAATACACAATCATATGCAACAATATGATGCATGAACATGGCATGAGTATGTGATGTTGTTTGAGTTAATGCATCTAGCATTCATTTGCATGAAGTCCATTTGAACCAAAGTTTCAAATGCAACTCCAAAATAAGCCTTTATAAATGTCATTCATGTGTTTCCTCATATACAGCATGTATAAGTTGGTTTGTCATGCATGAAAATGGTACAGATGGATAGATTGCATTTTTCTGATAATTTTTCATATATAAATTATTTCAATCTGAGCTACGGTTGAATTTCTATGAATTTTTGAAGTTTAGCTAATTTTCTAGAATTTCCAAAATATAAATAATCCAGAAATCATTTATTGCGTCAGCACTGCGTCATGCCTGCGTCAGCAGGTCAACAGCACTGACCAGGTCAAACCTGACGTGTGGGTTCCACACGTCAGTGTCACAGGTTAAACAGGGGGTTATTTCTAATTTAACTAAAAGATTAAGGCGTCAGGGCCCACTGTCAGTGTCACTAATGGGGGGATTAGTCCTAAACTAATCTCCTACCGGTGGGGTCCAACTGTCAGGCCGGTGTTGTCGTCGCCGGCAACCTCTGGACGCGGCGGTGTCCGCGATTCAAGCTACGGGGGCAGCGGCTAAGGGCACTGGGGCGTAGCCCGGCCTCTCGCGCATCCAAGGGAGGCGGCGGGAGGATGCAGGGTGGCCGGAGCGAAGCTCAAGGCGGCAAACGGAGCATGGCTCCGAGCGGGATGTGGCGGCAGGGCACGACAGGAGCTGCGGGTGGCGGTGTTGGCCTTCTGGGAGGCTGCTGAGCGCGGTGGCAGGTGCAGGCGCGGGCTGCGGTGGCTCTGGCCATGACGGGGAGGTACCACCGCGGTGCGACCGCTCGGGTCCGGCGGCTAGCGTGGTTACGGCACGAAATCAAGCGCGGGGACAGAGGGGAAATGGAGGAGAGCTCACGGGGAGACCGTAGACGTCGTCAGCGAGCTCGGGGAGGATCGAACGCGAGCAGAACGGCGACGGCGATCTCCGGGGGCCGGCGCTGAAGATGACGGTGATGGAGGCGGTCCTGGGCCTCCCGAGGCGCGTGGCTCGACAGAGAGGTATACGGGGACGTGGCGGAGCTTGTAGACACGGAGAAAGGGCGAGGGGGAGGCGGTGGTTGCGGCTACGGTGAACGGCGGCGACGGCATCGCTCGGCTATTCGCGCGAGAGAGCGAGGGAGAGGGAAAGGGGAGAGTGAGTGGCGTCGGCTCGATCCAGACGTCTGCGGTGAGCTCTTCTACAGCGTCCATGCAGGCAGGCAGGCAGGAGGTGGCCGGGGCACGTGCTCGCGCGCGCTAGCCACGCGCTCGTCCTCCTGGCGCGAGCTAGGAGACGACTGGCGCGGCCAGTTGGCTGGGCCGGCCTGCTAGGACGTTGGGCCAGGCCGGGCTGCACAGGGAGGTAAGTGCAGGTAAGCGTTTTTCCTTTTTTTGTTTTCTTTTTTATTTTCTGACATTTGTTTTGACTTAGTAATAATACTAAATCATTTTATTTACTTCTGTAAATTTTTGTAGGAACTAGTTGGATTGCTGCAAAACTCCTCACCAATTAACGGAATTTTTGGACACATATCATATATATAGCAAATATATATCCAAAGCAATTAATTACTGGATTAATTCCAAATGCCCAAAATAAATACTTATGAGCTCTTAAAAATATTGGTTTGATTTTTACCTCTGACCAATATTTTCAGAGAGCAACATGAACATTTTCTTGGACCTTTTTGGAGCAATTTTTATCTGGGTTATTTCCAGAAATGATTTCTGAGGGTTTCACAAATCCTCATTTCAAATTTAAATGGAATTTAAACATGATGCACAAAGGAGGCTAGCCTAGGTCATACCAGAACTAGGGATGTGACAAAGCTACAACTATTTTTTTCTTAAGGTTTATCAAACACACAAGAAGAAAGCATAAAAAGGGAAATAAACTAGCATGGATATTACAATGAAAAAGTATGAGCACCGACAACTAGCATGAGTGTGTGAACATAAATGTAATGTCGGTGAGAGATACGTACTCCCCCAAGCTTAGGCTTTTGTCCTAAGTTGGTCTATGGCCTCGGCTGGCCTGGCGGATATCCAAAGTTATAGTTGGGGTCGTACTAAGAAGGATCCCCCTGGTGCCACTGGTTGGCGATCTCTTCTGGATTCCACTGATAAATAGACTCCCGGTGAGGATCAAATTGTGGTTCCAGCTCTGGCTCTGTAGCTGGTGTGGGGTTTCGATAGGCGTGAATGGCCTCCGATGGAACAAGGTACTTGCCTGCAGATAAGTCAAACAAAGAATGAGTAGGTGAAGTAATAGTCTCAGGGTGATTTTTATCAAATGTCAGCTTGTACTTAAGGATCTTTTACTTATTATTAACGATAAAATCATGTGCTACCATACACTTATAGTCTAGAAAAACAGGAGGCAGCAACTTCTCTTCCTTCTCATAATGCCTAATAGGTATGTTAAAGTGTGCAGCGAGGCACGAGGCAAAGATACCTCCCAAGATGGGGCCCTTAGTACGGTTAAGATTTAACCGCCTTGCAACAATAGCGCCCATACTAAATATGTCATCACGGAACAAGGCATGGCACAAAATAACAATATCAGGGGCACTAAGGTTGCCACAGTTTCCGCGACCAATTAAGCATCTACTAGCAAATATTGCAAAGTAACGTAAAACAGGAAATTGTATGCTGGTGATTCTTGCATCGGAAACTTTCCTCGTTTCCTCTACGCTGCCCTCAAAAGGTATCAAACAAACCCGACAAAAATCACGAAGTGACATCTCCTTATGCTCATCATATAAATAAAATTCCATCGACGGTGGTGAGTTCCTAGCATGGAAATGAAAGTTTTGCACAAAGATATTGGTGAGTAAGAGATATTGTTCGCGTTGGTCGTGGAGGAAGACGGTGAGGCCTGCATTCTCGGCCAACTCATAGAAATCATCATAAATCCCGGCTGCTCTCAAGAAATCATCACAAGGCCATTCACATGGCCGAACCTCTGCAATACGAGGGAGATTATACTTGGGCTTCTTGTTCTCTTCACTTTGTTTATCCTTCGAGCTTCGGCTCGATGAGCCCCTCAAAAATCACTTCATCTTTTTCTGAAAATTTCTGAAATTTTTAGTAACTCAAAATAAAAGTGAACCAAACTCAACAATATTGATAGCAACTACTCCTACAAGTGCCTAGAGGCAATATCATGCATTAAAACTACTTTTGACCATATAAATTTGACATGCAAGCTCAAGAACAGGGTCACCTAAGCAGCAAAAATTTGCAATGAATAAAGCATTAGAACAAAAACTAATTGGACCATTGGAGGAGTCACATACCAAAGAACAATCCTCCAAAGCAGTTTTGTGAATGGAGCTTTGAGCTAGGAGATCAAAAATGGCAGCAAGATGAGCAAGAACTCATGCTTGAGCTGGCTAGTGATTTTTCTGGGAGGAAGAAGGAGTGTGTGGTGGCTGGAATAAATGGAGGGGAGCCACCATGGGCCCATGAGGCAGGGGCGCACCCAGGGGGTGGGCGCGCCCTGGACCCTCGTGGCCAGGTGCTTGCTCCCCCTGGTGTGTTCTCAGTACCAGATATTCTCAAATATTCTAGAAAAAATCATATTTAATTTTCAGGGCATTTGGAGAACTTTTATTTTTGGGGTATTTTTTATTGCATGGATAATTCAGAAAACAGACAGAAAATATTAGTTTTGCTTTATTTAATATAAATAACAGAAAGTAAAAAGAGGGTAGAGAGAGTTGTGTTTTCTAAATTCATCTATCTCGTGCTCATCAAAAGGAATCCACTAACAAGGTTGATCAGGTCTTGTTAACAAACCCATTTCGAATAACAAGAAACTGGAGAATTTTCGAATAACACTAGGTTACCTCAACGAGGATATGCACATACCCAACAATAAGAATATCATATTTCTTCTTAACAGTAGGAAGAGGAAATTCAAAACCTCCAAATAATCGATGTGAATTTTTCCAATAGAATTGATATTGTGGACTTGAGATTGTTTCCTCGGAAAGTGTACCGTATGCTCATTACCATTAACATGAAAAGTGACATTGCCTTTGGTGCAATCAATAACAGCCCCTGCAGTATTCAAAAAGGGTCTTCCAAGAATAATAGACATACTATCGTCCTCGGGAATATCAAGAACAACAAAGTCCATTAAAATAGTAACGTTTGCAACCACAACAGGCACATCCTCACAAATACCGACAGGTATAGCAGTTGATTTATCAGCCATTTGCAAAGATATTTCGGTAGGTGTCAGCTTATTCAAATCAAGTCTACGATATAAAGAGAGAGGCATAACACTAACACCGGCTCCAAGATCACATAAAGCAGTTTTAACATAGTTTCTTTTGATGGAGCATGGTATAGTTGGTACTCCTGGATCTCCATGTTTCTTTGGTATTTCACCCTTCAAAGTATAATTAGCAAGCATGGTGGAAATTTCAGCTTCCAGTATCTTTCTCTTATTAGTAATTATATCTTTCATATATTTAGCATAAGGATTCATTATAAGCATATCGGTCAAACGCATACGCAAAAAGATAGGTCTAATCATTTCAGCAAAGCGCTCAAAATCATCATCATCCTTTTTCTTGGATGGTTTAGGAGGAAAAGGCATGGGTTTCTGAACCCATGGTTCTCTTTCTTTATTGTGCTTCCTAGCAACAAAGTCTCTCTTATCATAATGTTGATTCTTTGATTATGGGTTATCAAGATCAATAGTGGGTTCAATTTCTACATCATTATTATTGCTAGGTTGAGCATCAACATGAACCTCATTATTAACATTATCACTAGGTTCATGTTCATTACCAGATTGTGTTTCAGCATCAGAGATAGAAATATAATTGGGATTCTCAGGTGTGTCAACAACAGGTTCACTAGAAGCATGCAAAGTCCTATCATTTTTCTTTTTCTTCCTTTTGGAAGGACTAGGTACATCTACATTATTTCTCTGAGAATCTTGCTCAATTCTCTTAGGGTGGCCCTTAGGATACAAAGGCTCCTGAGTCATTTTACCACCTCTAGTCATAACTCTAACAACATTATCATTCTTATTGTTTAATTCATTGAGCAAATCATTCTGAGCTGTAAGTACTTGTTCTACTTGAGTGGTAACCATAGAAGCATGTTTAGTAATAAGTTTAAGTTCACCTTTAACACTAGCCATATAATCACTCAAGTGTTCAATCATATAGGCATTATGTTTCAATTGTCTACCAACATAAGCATTAAAATCTTCTTGCTTAACCATAAAGTTATCAAATTCATCCAAACATTGGCTAGCAAACTTAGCAGGAGGGATTTCAGCTTTATCATATCTATAGAGAGAATTTACCTTTACTACCTGTTTCGGGTTATCGAGACCGTTTGTTTCTTCAATAGGTCATGAATTAAGACCATGTATTTCTTCAATAGGTGGTAAATTCTTAACATCTTCAGCTTTTATACCTTTTTCTTTCATAGATTTCTTTGCCTCTTGCATATCTTCAGGACTGAGAAATAGAATACCCCTTTTCTTCGGAGTTGGTTTAGGAAGTGTCCAATTATTTTCATTAGTCAACATATTATTCAATAGCAATTCAGCTTGATCGACTGTTCTTTCCCTAAAAACACAACCAGCACAACTATCCAGGTAATCTCTGGAAGCATCGGTTAGTCCATTATAAAAGATATCAAGTATTTCATTTTTCTTGAGAGGATGATCAGGCAAAGTATTAAGTAATTGGAGAAGCCTCCCCCAAGCTTGTGGGAGACTCTCTTCTTCAATTTGCACAAAATTATATATTTCCCTTAAAGCAGCTTGTTTCTATGAGCGGGGAAATATTTAGCAGAGAAGTAGTAAATCATATCTTGGGGACTACGCACACAACCAGGATCAAGAGAATTAAACCATATCTTAGCATCACCCTTTAATGAGAACGAAAATAATTAAGGATATAATAGTAGTGAGTTTTCTCATCATTAGTGAACAGGGTAGCCATACCATTTAATTAGTAAGATGTACCACAACAGTTTCAGATTCATAGCCATAAAAAGGATAAGATTCAACCAAAGTAACTATCTCAGGATTAACTGAGAAATCATAATCTTTATTAGTAATAAAAATAGGTGAAGTATCATAAGCAGGATCATATTTCATTCTAGCATTCAGAGATTTTTCTTTAAGCTTAGCTAATAACTTCTTAAGATCAGATCTATCATTGCAAGCTAAGAATTCTCTAGCAATTACTTCATCCATAACATAACCCTCAGGCACAATAGGCAATTCATATCTAGGGGGAGAATCCTCATCATCACTTTCATCAATTTTATCAGTTTCAATAATTTCATTCTCTCTAGCCCTAGCAAGTTGTTCATCAAGAAATTCACCTAGTGGCACAGTAGTATCAAGCATAGAAGTAGTTTCATCATAAGAATCATGCAAAGCAGAAGTGATATCATCAATAACATGCGACATCTTAGAATGAATAGCAGAAGCAGGTTTAGGTGTCGCAAGCTTACTCAAAACAGAAGGTGAATCAAGTGCAGAGCTAGATGGCAGTTCCTTACCTCCTCTCATAGTTGAGGGAAAAATCTTGGTTCTTTGATCTTTCAAGTTCTTCATAGTGACCAGCAGATATAAATCCCAAGTGACTCAAAGAATAGAGCTATGCTCCCCAGCAACGGTGCCAGAAAATGTTCTTGATAACCCACAAGTGTAGGGGATTGATGACCCACAAGTATAGGGGAACTATCGTAGTCCTTTCGCTAAGTAAGAGTGTCGAACCCAATGAGGAGCAGAAGGAAATTATAAGCGGTTTTCAGCAAGGTATTCTCTGCAAGTACTGAAATAAGTGGTAACAGATAGTTTTGTGATAGGATAAATTGTAACGAGCAACAAGTAACAAAAGTAAATAAAGTGCAGCAAGGTGGCCCAATCCTTTTGTAGCAAAGGACAAGCCAGAACAAACTCTTATAATAGGAAAAGCGCTCCCGAGGACACATGGGAATATCGTCAAGCTAGTTTTCATCACGTTCATATGATTCGCGTTCGATACTTTGATAATTTGATATGTGGGTGGACCGGTGCTTGGGTGCTGTTCTTACTTGAACAAGCATCCCACTTATGATTAACCTCTATTGCAAGCATCCGCAACTACAACAAAAGTATTAAGGTAAACCTAACCATAGCATGAAACATATGGATCCAAATCAGCCCCTTACGAAGCAACGCATAAACTAGGGTTTAAGCTTCTGTCACTCTAGCAACCCATCATCTACTTATTACTTCCCAATGCCTTCCTCTAGGCCCAAATAATGGTGAAGTGTTATGTAGTCGACGTTCACATAACACCACTAGAGGCTAGACAACATACATCTTATCAAAATATCAAACGAATACCAAATTCACATGACTACTCATAGCAAGACTTCTCCCTTGTCCTCAGGAACGAACGTAATTACTCACAAAGCATATTCATGTTCATAATCAGAGGGGTAATAATATGCATATAGGATCTGAACATATGATCTTCCACCAATTAAACCAACTAGCATCAACTACAAGGAGTAATCAACACTACTAGCAACCTACTAGCACGAATCCCGGACTTTGAGACAAGAATTGGATACAAGAGATGAACTAGGGTTTGGAGATGAGATGGTGCTGGTGAAGATGTTGATGGAGATTGCCTTCTCCCGATGAGAGGAGCATTGGTGATGACGATGGTGATGATTTCCCCCTCCATGAGGGAAGTATCCCCGGCAGAACAGCTCTGCCGGAGCTCTAGATTGGATCCGCCAAGGTTCCGCCTCGTGGCGGCGGAGTCTCGTCCCGAAAAGTTCCTTCTTATTTTTTCTCATCGAAAGACCTCATATAGGAGAAGATGGGCATCGGAGAGCCACCAGGGGGCCCACGAGGTAGGGGGCGCGCCCTAGGGGGGGCGCCCCCCACCCTCGTGAGCAGGGTGTGGGCCCCCTAGCCTTCATCTTTGGCGTGGATTTTTCTTTATTTCTTTTAAGACGTTCCGTGGAGTTTCAGGACTTTTGGAGTTGCGCAGAATAGGTCTCTAATATTTGCTCCTTTTCCAGCCCAGAATTCCAGCTGCCGGCATTCTCCCTCCTTATGTAAACCTTGTAAAATAAGAGAGAATAGCCATAAGTATTGTGACATAAAGTGAAATAACAGTCCATAATGCGATAAATATCGATATAAAAGCATGATGCAAAATGGACGTATCAACTCCCCCAAGCTTAGACCTCGCTTGTCCTCAAGCGAAAAGCCGATAACAATAAATATGTCCTCATGTTTAGAGGTAGAGGCGTCGATAAAAATAAAATACGGACATGAAGGCATCATGATTATTCTCATAACAGCAACATATATAGATTTTGTCATATGATTACTTATGTTCAAGTGATGATCTATTCACAATGCAAAAGTATAAATCATAAACCTTATTGGGCTCCGACAAACTATAATCTCAGTCATTGAAGCAATTGCAATTTATCATAACATCGGAAAGAGTCTATGTCAGAGCTAAAAAGCAAGTCCACATACTCAACTATCATTTAGTCCTCCATAATTGCTAACACTCACGCGATACTTGTGGTTACGGAGTTTTAATCGGACACAGAGAAAGATAGGGGCTTATAGTTTTGCCCCACAACCTTTTACCTCAAGGGTAATGTCAACAATAATGGTTCATGCTCCCCTACATCCAATTAGATATATATATCATGTTCTTTCCAACATGCTGAGCTTGCCAAAGGATAAAATGAAAAAGAAAAGGTGAAGATCACCATGACTCTTGCATAAGGTAGAAGATAATAATAAAGGATAGGCCCTTCGCAGAGGGAAGCAGAGGTTGCCATGCGCTTTTATGGTTGGATATATAAAATCTCAATGCGAAAGAACGTCACTTTATATTGCCCCTTGTGATATGAACCTTTATTATGCAGTCCGTCGCTTTTATTACTTCCACATCACAAGATCGTATAAAGCTTATTTCTCCCACACCAATCAATCATACATATTTAGAGCAATTTTTATTGCTTTGCACCGATGACAACTTACTTGAAGGATCTTACTCAATCCATAGGTAGATATGGTGGACTCTCATGGCAAAACTGGTTTAAGGGTATTTGGAAGCACAAGTAGTATTTCTACTTGGTGCTGAGAATTTGGCTAGCATGAGGGGGAAAGGCAAGCTCAACAAGTTAGAGGATCCATGACAACATACTTTATCTCAGATATAAGAAAGACATAACTCATTACGTTGTCTTCCTTGTCCAACATCAACTCTTTAGCATGTCATATTTTAATGAGTGCTCCCAATCATAAAAGATGTCAATGATAATATATCTATATGTGAAAACCTCTCTTTCCTTATTACTTCCTATTAATTGCAACAATGACCAAAGCTATGTCTGCCAACTCCCAACAACTTTTAATCATCATACTCTTTCTATGTGAAGTCATTACTCTCAATAAGATCAATATGAACTTTTTGTTTCTTTTTATTCTTTTTCTCTTTTCTTTTATTCACCCAAGATCATGGCAAAATAATCAAGCCCTTGACTCAACACTAATCTTTATTATATATAGCTCACGGACTCGATTACATAGAGAGATCATAAAGCAAAACTCAAAACTAGATCATGCCATAAACTTTATTCTACTAGATCAAGATACTACTAATAGGATCGAACTAAGAAAAACGGTAAAGATAGGAGTTGTGATTGTGATACGATACCGGGGCACCTCCCCCAAGCTTGGCAGTTGCCAAGGGGAGTGCCCATACCCATGTGATTATATCTCCTTTGTCGGTGAAGAAGGTGGTGGTGATGTTGGCTTAGTTGATGGCTTAGGCTTCTCCCTTAATTTGCGCTTGAGGACGGCATTTTGATCCCTCAGATCATCAATCTCCCACTCCAGGGTTAATATCTTTTTGCATAGGTCCTGCTTATTTTCCTGCAAGAGACGAAAAGGGATAAACTCGAACTTGGGTTTCTTTACCCTATCAGGGAGACTTGACTTTTTGAACTCCACGTGCATGTCCCCAGGTTGAGGTAATGGTGCTTCATCTTCATCTGAGCTCGTCTCCTCCTTCCCCTTGGGTTCATAGTCCTCTTCTTCCTCCGTGGTCCATCCATCATGTTCCACATCTCCATAGACCTTTGGATTTGCTAAGTAATCATCCACATAGCTTTCTCCTTCCGAATCCTGGGAAGACATGTTGATTTAATCTGCAACGGGACAGCTCGAAACAAAACAGAGGATATTTGCGTGATACGGGAGTCAAAACCTTCGGGAGAATATATAATGAATTTTTACCGACCAAAATACGTAACGTGCAAGAAAACGGAGTCCGGAAGGCACACGAGGTGCTCACGAGGTAGGGGGCGCGCCCAGGGGGTAGGGCGCGCCCACCACCCTCGTGGGGCCCTCGTGTCCTTCCCGGACTGCTACTTATTTTTCTATTTTTCTAAATATTCCAAAACGGAGAAATATTGCCTTAAAAATTGTTTTGGAGTCGGTTTACTTACCGTACCACATACCTATTCCTTTTCGGAGTCTGAAACGTTCCGGAAAGTGTCCCTTATGTATTCCTCCGGGGTTACGGTTTCAATAATATTGGTTTCAACATTTATGGGATTACCTGAGATATAATGTTTGATTCTTTGACCGTTTACCACCTTCGGATTTGTGCCCTCGAAGTTGTTGATTTTTATGGCACCGGAACGATAGACCTCTTCGATAACATAGGGGCCTTCCCATTTAGAGAGAAGTTTTCCTGCAAAAAATCTTAAACGAGAGTTGTATAGCAATACATAATCACCTACATTAAACTCACGCTTTTGTATCCTTTTGTCATGCCATCTTTTAACTTTTTCTTTAAACAACTTGGCATTTTCATAAGCTTGGGTTCTCCATTCATCAAGTGAGCTAATATCAAATAACCTCTTCTCACCGGCAAGTTTAAAATCATAGTTGAGCTCTTTAATAGCCCAATATGCCTTATGTTCTAGTTCGAGAGGTAAGTGACATGCTTTTCCATAAACCATTTTATACGGAGACATACCCATAGGATTTTTGTATGCAGTTCTATAAGCCCATAATGCATCATCAAGTTTCTTAGACCAATTCTTTCTAGACCTATTAACAGTCTTTTGCAAAATTAATTTGAGCTCTCTATTGCTCAACTCTACTTGACCACTAGACTGTGGGTGATAAGGAGATGCAATTCTATGATTAACATCATATTTAGCAAGCATTTTACGGAAAGCACCATGAATAAAGTGTGAACCACCATCAGTCATTAAATATCTAGGGACTCCAAACCTCGGGAAAATAACTTCCTTAAGCATTTTAATAGAAGTGTTATGATCAGCACTACTAGTTGGAATAGCTTCTACCCACTTAGTAACGTAATCAACAGCAACTAAATATGTGTGTATCCATTAGAGGCAGGAAAAGGTCCCATATAATCAAAGCCCCAAACATCAAACGGTTCAATAACAAGAGAATAATTCATAGGCATTTCTTGACGTCTACTAATATTACCAATTCTTTGACATTCATCACAAGACAAGACAAACTTACGGGCATCCTTGAAGAGAGTAGGCCAATAAAAACCAGATTGCAATACCTTATGTGCAGTTCTATCTCCAGCGTGGTGTCCTCCATAAGACTCGGAATGACACTTGCGTAGGATCTGTTCCTGTTCATGCTCAGGTACACAACGTCTAATAACACCATCTACTCCTTCTTTATAAAGATGTGGGTCATCCCAAAAGTAATGTCTTAAATCATAGAAAACTTTTTCTTTTGTTGGTATGTGAAGCTAGGTGGTATAAACTTAGCAACAATATAATTAGCATAATCAGCATACCATGGAGTACTACGAGAAGTACTTATAACATTTAATTGTTCATCAGGAAAGCTATCATTAATAGGTAGTGGGTCATCAAGAATATTTTCTAACCTAGACAAGTTGTCTGCAACGGGGTTCTCAGCTCCCTTTCTATCAACAATATGCAAATCAAATTCTTGTAGCAAGAGAACCCATCTAATAAGTCTAGGTTTAGCATCTTTCTTTTCCATAAGATATTTAATAGCAGCATGATCAGTTTGAATAGTTACTTTAGAATCAACAATATAAGATCTGAACTTATCACAAGCAAATACAACTGCTAAAAGCTCTTTTTCAGTAGTAGCATAATTTCTTTGAGCATTGTCTAGAGTCTTACTAGCATAATGAATAACATTTAATTTCTTATCAACTCTTTGCCCTAGAACAGCACCTACAGCATAATCACTAGCATCACACATAATTTCAAAGGGTAAATTCCAATCAGGTGGCTGAACAACAGGTGCAGAGACTAATGCTTTCTTAAGTATTTCAAATGCTTCTACACAATCATCATCAAAGACAAATGGTATATCTTTTTGCAATAAATTAGTCAGAGGCCGAGAAATTTTTGAGAAGTCCTTAATGAACCTCCTATAAAATCCGGCGTGACCAAGGAAACTTCTTATACCTTTGATGTCCTTGGGACATGGCATCTTTTCAATAGCATCAACCTTGGCTTTATCAACTTCAATACCTCTTTCAGAAACTTTGTGCCCCAAGACAATACCTTCATTAACCATAAAGTGGCACTTTTCCCAATTCAAGACAAGATTAGTTTCTTCACATCTCTGCAAAACTCGATCAAGATTGCTCAAGCAATCATCAAAAGAGGAACCATAGACGGAAAAGTCGTCCATGAAAACCTCACAAATCTTTTCACAAAAGTCAGAGAATATAGCCATCATGCATCTTTGAAAGGTAGCAGGTGCATTACATAAACCAAAAGGCATACGTCTATAAGCAAAAGTACCAAAAGGGCATGTAAAAGTAGTCTTTGATTGATCTCTAGCCGACACAGGTATTTGAGAGAAACCAGAATAACCATCTAGAAAGCAATAGTGTGTATGTTTGCATAATCTTTCTAGCATTTGATCAATAAAAGGTAAGGGGTAATGATCTTTCTTAGTAGCTTTATTTAATTTGCGGAAATCAATTACCATCCTATAACCTGTGATAATTCTTTGTGGAATCAATTCATCTTTATCATTAGGAACAACAGTAATACCTCCCTTCTTAGGGACACAATGGACAGGACTTACCCACTCACTATCAGCAACGGGATAGATTATACCTGCCTCCAGAAGCTTTAGTATTTCTTTTCTTACCACTTCTTTCATTTTAGGATTCAGACGTCGTTGAGGATCACGAACTGGTTTGGCATCTGCTTCCAAATTTATTTTATGTTGACATAGAGTGGGACTAATGCCCTTAAGATCATCAAGAGTATATCCAATAGCAGCACGATGCTTCTTCAGAGTTTTCAATAATCTTTCTTCTTCATGCTCTGAAAGGTTAGCACTAATAATAACAGGATATATCTTCTTTTCATCAAGATAAGCATATTTAAGATTATCAGGCAAAGGTTTAAGCTCAAACACGGGATCACCCTTGGGTGGAGGAGGATCCCCTAAAATTTCAACAGGCAAATTGTGTTGCAGAATAGGTTCCTGTTTAAAGAATACTTCATCTATTTCCCTTCTTTCATTCATGAACATATCATTTTCATGGTCTAGCAAATAGTGTTCTAAAGGATCACTAGGAGGTACGGCAATAGAAGCAAGACCAATAATTTCATCCTTACTAGGTAATTCTTCCTCATGATGTTGTTTACTAAATTTAGAGAAATTAAACTCATGAACCATATCATCCAAGCCAACAGTAACAACATTCTTTGTGCAATCTATGGTAGCATTGACAGTATTTAAGAAGGGTCTACCAAATATAATGGGACAAAAGCTATCTTGTGGAGAAGTAAGAACAAGAAAATCAGCAGGATATTTAGTTTTCCCACACAAGACTTCAACATCTCTAACAATTCCAATTGGTGAAATAGTATCTCTATTGGCAAGTTTAATTGTGACATCAATATCTTCTAACTCAACAGGTGCAATTTCATTCTTAATTTCTTCGTATAAGTCATGAGGTATAACACTAGCACTAGCACCCATATCACATAAGCCATGATAACAATGATCTCCTATTTTAACAGAAATAACAGGCACGCCTACCACAGGTCTATGTTTATCTTTAGCACAAGGTTTAGCAATTCTAGCAGTTTCACCTTCGAACTGAATAACATGCCCATCAATATTATCAGACAAGAGATCTTTAACAATAGCAATATTAGGTTCTACTTTAACTTGCTCAGGAGGTGTATAAGTTCTAATATTGCTTTTACGAACAACAGTTGAAGCTTTAGCATGATCCTTTATTCTAACAGGGAAAGGTGGTTTCTCAATATAAGAAGTAGGAACAATAGGATCATTATAAGTGACAGTCTTTTCTTCAACTTTAATAGGTGCAGCTACTTTTACTTCTATGGGAGGATGATATTTAAACCACTTCTCCTTAGGGAGATCAACATAAGTAGCAAAAGATTCACAGAAAGAAGCTACTATCTCAGAGTCAAGTCCATATTTAGTGCTAAACTTACGGAAAATATCGGTATCCATAAAAGATTTAACACAATCAAACTTAGGTGTCATACCTGACTCCTTACCTTCGTCGAGGTCCCAATCTTCAGAGTTGCGTTTAATTCTATCCAATAAATTCCATCTGAATTCAATAGTCTTCATCATAAAAGAGCCAGCACAAGAAGTATCGAGCATGGTGCGATTGTTATCAGAAAGCCGAGCATATAAATTTTGAATAATCATTTCTCTTGAGAGCTCATGATTGGGGCATGAATATAACATTGATTTAAGCCTCCCCCAAGCTTGAGCGATGCTTTCTCCTTCGCGAGGCCAGAAATTATATATATAATTGCGATCACGATGAACAAGATGCATAGGGTAATACTTTTGATGAAATTCCAGCTTCAATCTTTTATAGTCCCATGATCTCATATCATCACATAGCCTATACCATATCAATGCGTCTCCCTTCAAAGATAAAGGGAAGACCTTCTTCTTAGCAACATCATCGGGTATACCTGCAAGCTTAAATAATCCACAAACTTCATCCACATATATTAAGTGCTCATCAGGATGCTTTGTTCCATCTCCTGTAAAAGGGTTAGCTAGCAGTTTTTCCATCATACCCGAAGGAAATTCAAAAGGAGTTTCATTTTCAATAGGTTCAGTAGGTTGAGGAGCAACTCTTTGCTCTACTGGACGGGGTGAAGATACCCCGAACAAGCCCCTCAGAGAATTACTTTCCATAGTAACAAGTGACAGTAAATTTCAGCACACTATATAAATTTTTCCTTACCAAATTCCACCTACCAAAGGCGCTACACTCCCCGGCAACGGCGCCAGAAAAGAGTCTTGATGACCCACAAGTATAGGGGATCTATCGTAGTCCTTTCGATAAGTAAGAGTGTCGAACCCAACGAGGAGCAGAAGGAAATGATAAGCGGTTTTCAGCAAGGTATTCTCTGCAAGTACTGAAATAAGTGGTAACAGATAGTTTTGTGATAGGATAAATTGTAACGAGCAACAAGTAACAAAAGTAAATAAAGTGCAGCAAGGTGGCCCAATCCTTTTGTAGCAAAGGACAAGCCGGAACAAACTCTTATAATAGGAAAAGCGCTCCCGAGGACACATGGGAATATCGTCAAGCTAGTTTTCATCACGTTCATATGATTCGCGTTCGATACTTTGATAATTTGATATGTGGGTGGACCGGTGCTTGGGTGCTGTTCTTACTTGAACAAGCATCCCACTTATGATTAACCTCTATTGCAAGCATCCGCAACTACAACAAAAGTATTAAGGTAAACCTAACCATAGCATGAAACATATGGATCCAAATCAGCCCCTTACGAAGCAACGCATAAACTAGGGTTTAAGCTTCTGTCACTCTAGCAACCCATCATCTACTTATTACTTCCCAATGCCTTCCTCTAGGCCCAAATAATGGTGAAGTGTTATGTAGTCGACGTTCACATAACACCACTAGAGGCTAGACAACATACATCTTATCAAAATATCAAACGAATACCAAATTCATGTGACTACTCATAGCAAGACTTCTCCCTTGTCCTCAAGAACGAACGTAATTACTCACAAAGCATATTCATGTTCATAATCAGAGGGGTAATAATATGCATATAGCATCTGAACATATGATCTTCCACCAATTAAACCAACTAGCATCAACTACAAGGAGTAATCAACACTACTAGCAACCTACTAGCACCAATCCCGGACTTTGAGACAAGAATTGGATACAAGAGATGAACTAGGGTTTGGAGATGAGATGGTGCTGGTGAAGATGTTGATGGAGATTGCCCTCTCCCGATGAGAGGAGCGTTGGTGATGACGATGGTGATGATTTCCCCTCCCGGAGGGAAGTTTCCCCGGCAGAACAGCTCTGCCAGAGCTCTAGATTGGATCCGCCAAGGTTCCGCCTCGTGGCGGCGGAGTCTCGTCCCGAAAAGTTCCTTCCTATTTTTTTCTCATCGAAAGACCTCATATAGGAGAAGATGGGCGTCGGAGAGCCACCAAGGGGCCCACGAGGTAGGGGGCGCGCCCTAGGGGGGCGTGCCCCCTACCCTCGTGAGCAGGGTGTGGGCCCCCTGGCCTTCATCTTTGGCGTGGATTTTTATTTATTTATTTTAAGACGTTCCGTGGAGTTTTAGGACTTTTGGAGTTGCGCAGAATAGGTCTCTAATATTTGCTCCTTTTCCAAACCAAAATTCCAGCTACCGGCATTCTCCCTCCTTATGTAAACCTTGTAAAATAAGAGAGAATAGCCATAAGTATTGTGACATAAAGTGAAATAACAGTCCATAATGCGATAAATATTGATATAAAAGCATGATGCAAAATGGACGTATCAGGGATTGCAACAGTTTTTGAGGGTAGAGTATTCAACCCAAATTTATTGATTCGACACAAGGGGAGCCAAAGAATATTCTCAAGTATTTGCAGCTGAGTTGTCAATTCAACCACACCTGGAAACTTAGTATCTGCAGCAAGGTATTTAGTAGCAAAGTAGTATGATAGTAGTGGTAACGGTAGCAAAAGGTAACGATAGCAAAAGTGATATTTTTGGGTTTTATAGTGATTCTAACAATAGCAGTGGAAAAGTTAATAAGCGAAGAACAATATAGGAAAAGCTCATAGGCATTGGATCGGTGATGAAGAATTATGACGGATGAGATCGATCATGTAACAGTCATAACATAGGGTGAAACGGAACTAGCTCCAGTTCATCAATGTAATGTAGGCATGTATTTCGAATATAGTCATACGTGCTTATGGAAAAGAACTTGCATGACATCTTTTGTCCTACCCTCCCATGGCAGTGGGGTCCTATTGGAAACTAAGGGATATTAAGGCCTCCTTTTAATAGAGTACCGGACCAAAGCATTAACACATAGTGAATACATGAACTCCTTAAACTACGATCATCACCGGTAAGTATCCCGATTATTGTCACTTCAGGGTTAACGGATCATAACACATAATAGGTGACTATAGACTTGCAAGATAGGGTCAATAACTCTCATATATTGATGAAAGCATAATAGGTTCAGATCTGGAATCATGGCACTCGGGCCCTAGTGACAAGCATTAAGCATAGCAAAGTCATAGCAACATCAATCTCAGAACATGGTGGATACTAGGGATCAAACCCTAACAAAACTAACTTGATTACATGATAAATCTCATCCAACCCATCACCGTCCAGCAAGCCTACGATGGAATTACTCACGCGCGGCGGTGAGCATCATGAAATTGGTGATGGAGGAAGGTTGATGATGACGATGGCGATGGATTCCCCTCTTCGGAGCCCCGAACAGACTCCAGATCAGCCCTCCCGAGAGAGTTTAGGGCTTGGCGGCAGCTCCATATCGTAAAACACGATGAATCCTTCTCTCTAATTTTTTTCTCCATGGAAGTGAATATATGGAGTCAAGGTGGACGTCAGTGGAGCATCAGGGGGCCCGTGAGGTAGGGGGCGTGCCCAGGGGGGTAGGGCGCGCCCCCGCCCACATGGATAGGGTGTGGGGCCCCTGACGTGGATCTTTCTTCCAGTATTTTTTATATATTCCAAAAATATTCTCCGTTCATTTTCAGGTCATTCCGAGAACTTTTATTTCTGCACAAAAATAACACCATCGCAATTCTGCTGAAAACAGCGTCAGTCCGGGTTAGTTCCAATCAAATCATGCAAGTTAGAGTCCAAAACAAGGGCAAAAGTGTTTGGAAAAGTAGATACGATGGAGATGTATTAGAGGGGCACGCGATGGAGAAGCTATTCCGGTCACAGTTCGCGCCACAGGAGTGCCCAGCGCTGTTGAATGACCAGATGGCGCAGTGGGCCGAGCTGCATAGGATGTCCGGATTGGCCATGAGGGACGTCATAGTCCGGGTGTGGCCAGCTGAACCCGTCCCAGGCAGCTATTTCAGCCTAGTGCGGCGACTCGTCGACGCGCTGCCCCGAATTGACGTGGTCAAGCGGTCGTCATGTATAGAAGGTGCGCAGCTGGCCTTTGCCTGTGTCAAGATGCACTGGGCGAAAATGAATGCCGCCATCGTGGTAGTTGAGGGTCCGCCTGGAGGCAAGGATCACCGCAAGCCGGAGCGCTATTTTGAAGACGTCCTAGAGGGTGCCCGCTTGATAGAGGGCCAGTGCCCGAAGGATATTATGTTCAAATGAATGTATCCGAACTGCCCAGACGTTGTATTATAAACCAAGGCTTCGTAATATATTTGTGCTTTTATCCGAACTACATACCTCCTGTGCGTCCATTTTTTATTATTCTTGAAAGTTCGCCAGTCGTCGGCTTCAGCCCCCACGTAGATGCTACGGGGTGTTCATTATAACGTGTAATGACTCTTGACCCAATGTCTTGGTCCGTAAAGGAGGTGACTTACATAACGAACTAGGCAATCAGACTATGCGGCTTTAGCACTTTCACTTAGCCATAGGAGTTTGACTGTGGGGCTAAGAACTAGCCCCGGGTGTGCATGCAGCTGTCCAAACTGGGTTAACTTAGGCGCGTGACCGAACCAAAGTTAGTCCTTTGTATAATACGAAAAAATCGCAAGAGATTTGTATTAAGTCACCAAATAGCTGACCAGTTCTCGCCGTATCATGACAGTCAGTTTTTGGCTTTCTCTACTAAGGTGTTTGACCGGACGAACTAGAAACACAATCGCAACAGTTCTCCCTTTGCTACCTTAGTCGAACAAGCGGAACGTAAGGTGGCAACCACGGGAGCCGGGCAACCCAACTATTGACCAAAGACATGATTTGGAGCCGATGCGTATAATGCAATATTCGAGACACTGAAGTTTACTATGAAAGTGTTCGGACTTTTTTGTTTTTGAACATTTGTGGTCGGATAAGGCCCCTAGTGATTAATGCCAATGTGTATATGTCAATCAGTCGTTAAGACGAGATAGAGATGACGTAGTAGACAAATACCGGATAAGGTAGGGTAAAATTGTTTCCATTATAGTCTGATTGATACGTCAAAACGTATTTTTACAGAGGGTGCGGTAAGCATCGAGGCTATTTTATATGCTGAGCACAAGGGAAAGTTGTATACAAGTCCTAAAAAGGTAAATATGATCTTGAAGATCCTTTGGACACTCTGTCGCACGCCTGCGCTGCTTTTCGCCTTGGTGTATGATCCTTTGAGAGGATCGACGATCAAGTATACATGAGGGGCCTAGAAAAGGGCCCTTGGTACCATCGAAAAGTGATGTGGGTTGTAAAGAACCTAAAAAATAAAAATAAGGAGAGGAAAAGGAAGAATATGAGGGTTCGGATAGGGTCTAACCGTATTGTGGACCTTATTTTTAGTAGTCCTCCGTCCTTGCCCATGGTATCTTTAGTGCGTAGTTATGTATGTGCCGTACATATGCCGCTATTAGGTTGGGGCTATGATGGAGGCTGAATTGCTAATCTAGCTCTGGAGGAGCCGGACTTTCATCCTGCGGGGTAGACCGGACTCATTTGACAGTGTCCGGGGGCTTGATTGCTAATGTAGTATTCGGCTTAATGTGGCCACCCTGTACTTCGGCTGCGAGGGCCGCGGTATGCTCCTCAGTACGGAGGGAGCGCTCCATGTTTCCATTGACTGTTATAACACCACGTGGTCTAGGCATCTTGAGCTTTAGATAAGCGTAATGCGGGACTGCATTGAAACGGGCGAAGGCGGTTCGTCCGAGCAGTGCATGATAGCCACTGCGGAAGGGGACGATGTCGAAGATCAAGTCTTCACTTCGGAAGTTATCTGCTGAGCCGAAGACGACTTCCAGCGTTATGGATCCTGTGCAATAGGCCTCTACGCCGGGTATCACTCCTTTGAAGGTGGTTTTGGTAGGCTTGATTCTTGACGGATCGATGCCCATTTTGCGGACAGTGTCCTAATAAAGCAGGTTAAGGCTGCTACCGCCGTCCATAAGTGTAGCGACTCGATCCCAATGGATCGAAGTCTCTGTGCTTTAAGTGTCATCCCTGGTTCGGTATGCTGACACACACAGTACTCGAGTAATTATAATAGAGTTTAAACAGACACTTGTTACATCGAGGTCCTCATAAAGAGTATTTATTACAATAATATGGTTAAAGGCCATCTTACCAAAAATAACTGCGAAGGCTTCAAAGATAAATGAGTCCATCCAACTCCGCGACAAAAACTGAGTGCAAAACAACGACCTATCGCACCTTAATCCTCGTCTGAAAATTCTGCAACATGAGATGTTGTAGCCGTGTAGGTCAGCACATGGAATATGCTAGCAAGATCACACTATAGATCAATGATGAATAATAACTATCACTACATGCATATTTGGCTAATGGAGGCTCTAAGTTTAACATTTGCATAAAGCTAATTTTTCCCTACAACAAAGAATAGATTTTATTTACTACCAAGTTTATGCTATTATTGAGAAGGTATCCCCAACTCAATCCCAAAATTACCAAGTAACAACAACAACAACAACAACAACAACAATAATAATAATAATAATAATAATAATAATAATAATAATAACCCAACAAATTCATTAAGTAAAGTGATGAGATCAACCAATAATTCAAATACTAGATACTCAAAATGTCCATAACCGGGGACACGGCTAATCATGATTAGTTTATACACTCTGCAGAGGTTTCCGCACTTTTCCCCACAATACTCGACCGCATCCATGATCGGAAGATCGAGACATAGCCTTTCTGAAGAGGTCCCCTTAACCGATAGATAGGTCGATACACCTACAATTCCCCTACATCTGCTATCCCATCATGGAAAGGTTTCCCACAACTTACTTAACTATGTCAGAGCCCATAATGGCTTGTGGCTGCACACGGAAGTTTCTAAGCATGAATAATCTTATGATCCCTTTGAGTCTGGGTAGCATTCCATAGGATGATCACACGGGTACCCTGGGATCTCCTAGGACAACACTGGATTCCCCAGGTGCCCACAACCAATCCACCCAGATGTGTATTAAAGTAGCCACCTTAAGTTTCCCTTAGTTATTATCTCTCACAACTTGCATGATTCTCACATACCAATCCCCGTCTACGGGCATGGCTAAGCAATATGAGCATAACGTATATCCCCAGGGTGTTTCAAAGGTAATAGGTTGCTACCTCATGAACTACATAGCAAAGCCACATGTTCCCAATCCTACTCATGCAATCTTTGAGGGTAAAACTAATGCATAAAAATTGGGTATGAAAAGTATGATCAAAGTGGTAGTAGCAAGCTTCGCACTCCGGAAAATCTATCGTAGACAAACAATAGCATACATAAGCACTAAAGCATGAAGATTCAAAGAAAACCGAAGAAAAAGATCTTAACAGAAAGGTTAGGCCAAGAACTTTGATTTGCAAAAAGAATCAACCAAATCGGAATTACGAAACTCAAGTTACGATCAAAAGAAGTTCAAATTCAAATCTATTTGAAACATATTTTTAAACATTCAAAAATATGTTCCAGTTGGTTATCTAGACATAGGGGATCATAACGAAGAAATTGGCGTTGGTTTCATTGGATTTGACTAAGCGAGCAAAAAGTTACGAGGGTTTAAAGATCAGGGGCTAATTTGTGAAGAAATATTCACGGATGGGTCCCTGGCTGAAAATAAAACAGAAAAAGAAAAATCTATCGGACGAACGTCCACTACGAAAACCCAACGAACAAAAACGTTCGCTAATACTACCGAAACAGAAAACGTTCGTTAATTAACTAAACTAAATAAAAAACCAGGTTTAAACGAAAAACCAAAAACTAAAAGAAAACTGGACCGGACCGGGTGGCGGTTTTACCGGTTCGGGCGGTTCGACGACGGTGGTGGCGGCTCTCCGGCGACGGCTCGGGCGAGGCAGGGCAACGGACGGCGGCGGCTCCGAGGTCGGTGGCTGCTGCGGCGCGGGGCGGCAAGGCTACGCGATGCGGCGGCGATGGCTTGCAGCTGCGGCGGTGGCGGCTGCTTGTGACGGCAGCGGTGGCGGTGGCTCGGTTGGGTAGAGAGGGGCCCAGGGAGGCCCGGTATTTAAAGGGGGCGGACGGCGGCTTGGGCGAGGGGGCAAGGTGGAGGAGGAGTCCACCTCGGACACGGCGGCGTGTGGCGGGCGGAGTCCCGCCCAGGGTCGGTGATGGCACGTGGGGAAAGGCCGGCTGGGCTGGGCTTCGGCCCAGTTCGGCAGCCCGAAACATTTTTTTAACATTTTTTCCAGAGAGACGAAAAATATTAAAAACATAACAAAAATATTTTTAAAAATTTCAGAAAAATTCACATAATTCCCTCCTAATATTTGGACTAATGTGAACATTTTTCTGGACCTAAATGCCTAAAATAAAAATAAACTTTTTACTAATAATAAAAATAATTAAACATGCCAATAAAACCAAATGAAATATATTTTTATTCAAAATTAAATTTCCAGTATTTCTTTACTATTTTTGAAGAAGTCATATTACCTTCTCTCATTATTTTATTTATTTGAACTTATTGGAAAAGTATTTTGCATAAATCTCTTTGATCTAATTTTCAAATTTTGAAAATTCAAAAAAATGATTTTTTTAGAAAACCTCCAACTCTCTCAATTGGTCCTTGAGTTGCTTAAGGTTTCTAGGATCAAAATTCAAATAAAACAAATTTCAAAAATGCACAAATGATGAATGCATATGAATGATCTAAATAACATCCAAATTGAAAATTGGAATGTTACAAACCTACCCCCCTTAAGATGAATCTCGCCCTCGAGATTCGGGTTGGCTAGCAAAAAGGTGTGGGTGGTCCTTTCGGAGGTCTTCTTCTCGTTCCCAGGTGGCTTCCTCCTCGGTATGGTGACTCCACTGAATTTTGCAAAACTTGATGACCTTGCTGCGAGTAACTCAGTTGGCGAACTCGAGAATCTTGACGGGTTTCTCCTCATAAGTTAGGTCACTCTCCAACTGAATTGCTTCTAGGGGCACTATATCTCTCAGAGGAATATCGGCCATCTCTGCATGGCACTTCTTCAACTGGGAAATATGAAACACATCATGAACTCTTGACAAGCCTTCGGGTAATTCCAACTTGTAGGCAACTTCACCCATATGTTCCAAGACTCTGTATGGTCCCACAAATCATGGTGCTAAATTTCCTTTGACTCCAAACCGTTTAACTCCTCGAAGTGGCGACACACAAAGATATGCTCTGTCTCTGACTTCACAGGTTACCTCCTTGTGTTTAGTATCGGCATAACTCTTCTGCCTGGACTGGGCTATCTTGAGTCTATTACGAATCAACATGACCTTCTCCACAGACTCTCTGATTAAATCTGGTTCGAACAATTATCGGTCTCCAACTTCATCCCACATCAATGGTGTCCTGCACCTCCTTCCATACAAAGCTTAAAAAGGGTCCATCTTCAAACTAGCTTGGTAGCTGTTGTTATATGAGAACTCTACGTAAGGCAAATTATCATCCCAGCTACATCCGTAATCTAGCGCACAAGCTCTCAACATGTCCTCCAGAATCTGATTGACTCTCTCGGTCTGCCCATCTGTTTGCGGATGAAAGGTTGTACCGAACTCTAGCCTGGTACCCAAAGTTTGGCGTAACTAATTCCAAAACTTTGAAGTAAATTGTGTTCCTCTATCTAATACTATGGTCCTCGGAACTCCATGCAGACATATGATCCTAGTCATATATATCTTGGCCAACTTAGCACTCGTATAAATGGTTTTCATGGGAATAAAGTGAGCCACTTTGGTCAAGTGATCAACTGCAACCCAGGTGGAGGCATATCCTGAACGAGTCATGGGTAATCCGGTGATGAAATTCATGCCAAGCTTATCCCACCTCCATTCGGGTATCGGCAAAGGCTGAAGTAATCCTGCTAGTTTTTGATGATTTGCCTTAACTCTCTCACATGCGTCGCATGCTGCTACATACTCGATGATATCCTTCTTCATACTTGTCCACCAGAAACATTCCTTCAAATCCATATACATCTTGGTGTTGCCTGGTGAATCAAGTAGGGTGGATCATGAGCCTCCTGAAGAATTAACTTCCTGATCTCTGGGTCATTAGGCACATAAATGCGATCCTCAAACCATAAAGTTCTGTGTTCATCCTCACGAAAACCTTTGGCCTTGCCTTTACTCATCTTTTATTTTATCTCTACAGTTTCCTTATTAATATTCTGGGCTTCTCGGATCTTTCCCAACAAAGTGAACTAAATTTCCAATGCTGCAACAAAAACCTCTCGGAACTATCTCCAAGCGAAGTTCTTGGAGATCATCGGCTAACTCGTGAGGTAATCCTACAGTTATGAGAGTATTGACATAACTCTCACGGCTCAAAGCATCTGCCACAACATTGGCCTGTCCTGGGTGATAATGCAGTTTCATGTCATAATCCTTTATGAGCTCCAACCATCTCCTCTGCCTGAGCTTCAACACCTTCTGCGTAAAAATGTACTTCAAACTCTTATGATCCGTGTAAACATCACAATGATTTTTGATAAGAAAATGTCTCCAGGTCTTGAGTGCATGCACTACGGCTGCTAACTCCAAATCATGTGTGGCATAATTCAACTCATGGGGTCGAAGCTGACGTGAGGCATAAGAAACAACTCTTCCTTATTGCATAGAACGCCTCCAAGTCCCTGTCGAGAAGTGTCGCAATATACTAGGAAATCCTTGCGTATATTCGGAAGAATTAGCACTGGGGTTGTAACCAAACATTTCTTCAACTCCTGAAAACTGGCCTCACACTCCTCAGTCCATTTAAATTTGGTGTCCTTCTTCAATAACTCCGTCATGGTCTTCGCGATCTTAGAAAAATTCTCAATAAACCTTCGGTAATATCCGGCGAGTCCAAGGAAACTGCGTATCTCTCCCACTGAGGTGGGTGCCATCCATTCGGTGACGAATGGAACACGAACTTGAATCTTCCAGCGCTCCTCTTCTGGTAAAGTTGCAGTGAAGGTTCTGGTGAAGCTTGGTATGCCGATGTTCAGGTACTTAGTGACTTCCTTCAAGTGTCGGTCGAAAGGGGTGTCATCATCCGGCTGAGTGAACTTATTCCTGGGGTCCGACATCTATAGAGTAGAAAATAGAGAAGAATTAGAAATGATCAGAGAAGAGTATCTTGTGGCTTTTCCTAGTGGTCACGTCCTACAGTCAGGATGTGCTCTGATACCATCTTGTAGCGACCCGATCCCAATGGACCGAAGTCTGTGTGCTTTAAGTGTCATCCCTGGATAGGTATGCTGACACACACAATACTCGAGGAATTATAACAGAGTTCAATCACACACTTATTACATCGAGGTCCTCATAAAGAGTATTTATTACAATAATATGGCTGAAGGCCATCTTACCAAAAATAACTACAGAAGCTTCGAAGATAAATGAGTCCATCCAACTCCACGGCAAAAATTGAGTGCAAGACAACAACCTATCGCACCTTAATCCTCGTCTGAAAATTATGCAACATGAGACGTTGCAGCCGTGTAGGTCAGCACATGGAATATGCTGGCAAGATCACACTATAGAGTAATGATGAATAATAACTATCACTACATGCATATTTGGCTGATGGAGGCTCTAAGTTTAACATTTGCATAAAGCTAATTTTTCCCTACAACAAAGGAATAGATTTTATTCACTACCAAGTTTATCCAATTATTGAGAAGGTATCCCCAACTCAATCCCAAAATTACCAAGTAACAACAACAACAACAACAACAACAACAACAACAACAATAATAATAATAATAATAATAATAATAATAATAATAACCCAACAAATTCATTAAGTAAAGTGATGAGATCAACTAATAATTCAAATACCAGATACACAAAATGTCCATAACTGGGGACACGGCTAATCATGATTAGTTTATACACTCTGCAGAGGTTTGCACACTTTTCCCCACAAGACTCGACCGCATCATTGATCGGAAGATCGAGACATAACCTTTCTGAAGAGGCCCCCTTGACCGATAGGTAGGCTGGTACACCTACAATTCCCCTACATCTGCTAGCCCATCATGGAAAGGTTTCCCACAACTTACTTAACTATGCCAGAGCCCATAATGGCTTGTGGCTGCACACGGAAGTTTCTGAGCATGAATAATCTTATGATCCCTTTGAGCCTGGGTGGCATTCCATATGATGATCACACGGGTACCCCGTGATCTCCTAGGACAACACTCGATTCCCCAGGTACCCACAATCAATCCACCCAGATGTGTATTTGTAACATCCCAAATTTTCAATTTGGATGTTATACATAGGTCATCATATGCATATCATATTTTATTTGCATTTTGTTTGTGATCCTAGAAATCTTAAGCAACTCAAGTACCCACGGAGAGAGTTGGGGATTTCACTTATTATCATATTTGAATTTTCTCAAATTTGAAAAGAGGATCATTTTGGTTTTAATAACTTTTCTCTCCGAAAATTTCCAATATTAAAATAAATGAGTGGAGATAGAATGACTTCTCCAAAATAAGAGGGAAATATTGGAGGAAAATGTTAAAATCAAATAAATATTTTATTTGGAATTTCATTGCTATTTTATTTGAATTAGAAAAACATGCATTTTTTTCAAAATTGCATTTTTAGGCCAAAAAAATGTTCACTTTGTTCTAAATTTTTTATTAGGTGAACATTGTTTTGCCATTTTTAGAATATTTTTTATATTTTATTAGGATTTTTTCGACGTAATTTTTTTAAAAAAAAAGTTCCGCCCGACTGGGCCGAAGGCCCGGCCGAGCACGCTGCGGCCCAGCTCCCGCCGCCGCCTTCCTCCCGCGTGCTGCCGTGCGTGGCGCGGATGCCTAGGAGAGTCCGACCTGGACTACCGCTCGTGCCGGCCCCCTCCCCAAGCCGCGACGCCCCCCCCCCTCCTTAAATATCGCGCCGCCCCGCCGCCTCTTCACGAGTCCCGAGCCGCCACCCACGCCGCCAGCCCGAGCCGCCATGGCCGCTGCTTTGCCGCGTCGCCGCCGTTGCTCCGTCGCACTGCCGCCGCCCAAGCCGCCCCGCCTCGCTGCTGCTCGACGTCGCCGTCGCCGGATCCCGCCGCCGCCAGTTTTTCTTTGTTGGACCGACAAAACCGTCCCCAGTTTTTTTCGTTAGATCGGTTCGGTTTGGTTTTTTATCGGTTTCGCTAATTAGCGAACATTCATCCGAACGTCTCTGTTCGCGAATGCTTTTGTTCTTCATCTCTACTAACGAACATTCGTTCGTTAGTCTTTTTCTTTTTATTTTATTTTCGTCTAGGGACCTATCTGCGATTAGCTTTATCGCAGATTAGCCCCTGATCTTTAAACCCTCGCAACTTTTTAACCTTTCGTCCAAATCCAGTGAAACCAATGCCAAAATCTTCGTCTCGGACCCCTCTTTCCAGTTAATCAACTTGAACATGGTTTTGACAAATTAAAATTTGGTTTCAAGCATATTTGAATTCGAACTTCTTTTGAGCATAGTTTGAGTTTCGTAGCTCCGATTTGTTTGATCCTTTTTGCAAATCGAAGCAGTAGATGGCCTTTTTTTGAACTTCTTTTTGTTAAATAAATTATATTCCTTTGTAGTAGGGAAAAATTGGCTTTTCGCAAAAATATGATAACCATAAAGCCTCGACCAGCCATATATGCATGTAGTGTTAGCCTTTACCTTGTTCATTGCTCTACAGTGTTATTTTGCCAGCATATTCCATGTGCTGACCCGTTTCGGGTTGCAACATATTATGTTGCAGACTTTTCAAACGAAGAGTAAGGTGCGCTTAGGTTATTGTCGTGCACTCAGCTATGTCGTTGGAGTTGATGGACTCACTTTTGCCTTCGAAGCCTTGCGCTGTTATCTTCATTAGATGGCCTTCAACCATATTATTGTAATAAGTTCTCTTTGGAGACATTTCGATGTAATAAGTGTGATTGCACTCTTTTATAAATCCTTCAAGTATTGTGTGTGTCAGCATTACCGATCCAGGGATGACACTTACACATAGAGATTTGACCGTTTGAGGTCGGATCGCTACATGATGGTATCAGAGCACACGTTGACTGTAGGACACGACCACTAAGATAAGCCATATGCCACTCTTCTCTACTCATTTCTGACTCCTCTCCATTTTCCACTCTATAGATGGCATACCTAAGAAACAAGTTTGCTCAACCGAATGAAGACACACCCTTTGGACGACACTTGAAGGAAGTCACTAGGTACCTGAACATCGGAATACCAAGCTTCACCGGGACCTACACCACCACTTTACCAGAAGAGGACCGTTGGATGATTCGAGTTCATGTTCCGGGAAGGACATTCACACTAGTTATTGAGCCCATAGAGTTTTCCTTTGATGCACTAACCTGGACTCTAGGAAAGAGCATGGCAGCCCACATCGCCATGGGACGCATCGACGAAGTCTACAATAAGGATCTTAAGGACACCATCTACCAGATATGTGGGCGCCGAGATGAGCAATGGGAGATGATCAGCACCAGGAGGGACAAGTCCATTACAGCCTTCATCCAGGAGTTAAACCAGCACATTCGCCGCCAGGAGAACCAAATGTGCGCCAACATGATAGATCTGAAGAAGGTGATGACCAGGAACACGGAGCTTGAAGAGGAACTCAAGTCTACACGCGATGGATATGAGGATGAAATCGTAGTGCTACTTGAGAAGAATGAAGACCTGAAGAAGAAGCTAGGAGTATTCATGGGAGACCCCGCGCCAGGAGGAGATGACGACCATCCCGAGGACTACATCATCATCGATGACACCGACTCCGACCCCGACAGTAGTGATGATGATTACGAAGACGAAGCTAGAGCGGATATCATGGAGTCTTCCACCGATCAAAATTTCTAGTCGACCACCATATTATCAGTAGTATTCCCCCATGTATATACTAGTAGTCCGACTATTTTGTAACGGTAGTTAGATCATTTGTATGCCCTTGTTTGAATTGAGTGGTGTTATATGAATGTGTTTGTATCATGTGCATATGTGTAGTGCTTTCTCTTTAGACCTCATTCTATTCTAATTTGTCCCCTCTAAACCCATCAGATGCCTCCGAGACGTGACCCCGGATTTGTCTTTCCACCGGAGCTCACTCAGTTGATCTAACAACAGAATGCCTTGATGCAGCTACTAGTTCAGAACCAAGGCAACAACAACAACAACAACAACAACCCGCCGCCACCACCTCCAGTTGACAACTTAGGCCGTTTTCTGAGGTTGAATCCACCGGTGATTTCCAGTAGCACCGAGCCGATTGTTGCTGTGACTGGCTACGTAGGATTGGAAGGGAGTTGACCACCGCAGGTTGCACAGATGCTGAGAAGGTGCGCTTTGCCGCACACCAACTGGATGGACCCGCAGCCTCATGGTGGGAAAATTACACAGCCACATTCCCCATAGCCAATGTTACTTGGGATCAATTTCAGCAAGCGTTCCGCACTGCACATGTCTCAACTGGAGCTATGAGCATGAAGAAGCGTGAGTTTCGCAACTTACGCCAGGGAAACCGTACTGTGGGGCAGTACGTGGATGAGTTCAGTAAGTTAGCTCGCTATGCCCCGGTTGATGTGGCCACAGATGTCGCGATGCAGGAGAAGTTTATGGAAGGGATGAATGATGAGCTAAGTATGTAGTTGATGGTGGCAACATTCACAAATTACCAAGAGTTGGTAGACAAGGCTCTTATGATTGAAGGGAAGCAGCAGCAGATAGAGAGCCACAAAAGGAAATATGGACAAGGGAAGTATAATTCTGGAGCATCACAGAAGCCTCGTTTTACCACGAACTCGAGAGGATATACCCATAAACATGGAGGCCACACTCACAATGGAGGAAGTTCGCATAATCACAGTGGCCCCAAGAATTGAAATGGGAATGGAGCAAGCAGCAACCAGAACTGTTCCAACCCAGCAACACCTGCTAAAAAGGATCTGAGTCATGTCACCTGTTACAAGTGCGGGAAGACTGGGCACTACACCAATGATTGTTCTGAGTTGAAGAATGGAAACAGAAATGGAAGCTCTGGGAAGAAGCCCAACCCTTTCAATAGGTGAACCACGTTAGCATGGAGGAGGTTGAAGAGCAGCCAGATGCAATTATAGGTAAGTTTTTGGTTAAGTCATTTACTGCAATCGTTCTTTTTGATACCGGTGCATCGCATTCATACATTTCGAGGGGGTTTGTGGATAAGTATAAGTTTCCCACCAAAGTTCTTAAGACACCTATGTTATTAAGCTCGCCAGGAGCGGAGCATATGGCAAGCTGTGGATGTTTTCAGATGCCATTGACCATAGGTAGGCATGTGTTCCCCTCAGACCTAATAATTCTGGAGTCACAAGGATTGGATGTGATACTAGGCATGGATTGGCTATCGATGTATGGAGGAAACATCGATTGCGCTAGTAAGTCAATTCTGCTCACCACCCCAGAGGGTAAATGGATTAAGTATGTCTCTCGGCATGCGCCGAGGAGGACCCAAGTAAATTCTCTCTCGGGAGTTGTTCAGGAAGAAGTGCTAGTTGTGAAGGATTACCCGGATGTATTTTCAAAGGAATTACCAGGCATGCCGCCAGATCGAGATATAGAGTTTTTGATTGAACTGTTGCCAGGCACTGGACCAATATCGAAGAGACCATACCGGATGCCCGCAAATGATCTGGAGGAAATTAAGAAGCAGATTAAGGAGTTATTGGAGAAAGGTTACATTCGACCAAGTTCGTCACCTTGGGGAGCCCCAGTGCTCTTAGTTGAGAAGAAGGATGGATCTTTAAGAATGGTTGTTGATTATCGTGCATTGAATGAAATGACGATCAAGAACATGTACTTACTACCGATGATCAATGATTTGTTTGAACAGCTGCAAGGAGCTAAAGTATTTTCCAAGATCGATCTGCGATCAGGATAGCACCAGCTGAAGATCCGAGAACATGATATACCTAAGACATCTTTCACCACAAGGTACGGGATATATGAGTACACGGTCATGTCATTTGCATTTGCGTTTAGTTCTCGAGAAACTCAGGGAACATCAGCTATACGCCAAGTTCAGCAAATGTGAGTTTTAGTTGAAGGAAGTTGGATTCCTTGGACATGTTATATCAGGAGAAGGTATAGCAGTAGACCCTACCAAGGTTAAATCCGTCACTGAGTGGTTGGCACCCACCTCAGTTGGAGAGATCCGCAGTTTTCTAGGACTCGCAGGATATTATCAGAGATTCATTGAGAATTTTTCCAAGATTGCGAAGCCTATGACGCAGTTGTTGAAGAAGGACACTAAGTTTAAATGGATGGATGATGTGAGGCCAGTTTTTAGGAGTTGAAGAAACGTTTGGTTACAGCCCCAGTGCTGATTCTTCCGGATATACCCAAGGATTTCCAAGTGTATTGTGACGCTTCTCGCTTAGGACTTGGAGGAGTACTTATGAAAGACGGAAGAGTTGTTTCATATGCCTCACGATAGCTTCGACCGCATGAGTTGAATTATGCCACGCATGATTTGGAGTTAGCAGTCGTAGTGCATGTGCTCAAGACCTGGAGACATTTTCTTATTGGAAACCACTGCGATGTGTACACAGATCATAAGAGTTTGAAGTATATTTTCACTCAGAAGGAGCTGAATCTCAGACAGAGGAGATGGTTGGAGCTTATAAAGGATTATGATAAGAAGCTACATTATCATCCAGGAAAGGACAATATTGTAGCAGATGCTTTGAGCCGGAAGAGTTATGTCAATACCCTCGTAAATGGAGGATTACCGCAGGAGTTAGTTGACGATCTCAAGGAACTTCGTTTGGAGATAGTTCCAAGAGGTTTTGTCGCAGCAATGGAGGTTCAGTCAACATTATTGGGAAAGATTCGAGAAGCTCAGAAGGATGACAAAGAAATTGTTGAGATAAACGAGAAAATGAGTAAAGGAAAAGCCAAGGGTTTTCGAGAGGATGAGCACAAAACCTTATGGTTTGAGGACCGTGTATACATACCCAATAATGCAGTGATCAGGAAGCTCATGACTCGCCATACTCGATACACCCCGGAAACACCAAGATGTATTTGGATTTGAAGGAGCGTTTCGGTGGACTGGTATGAAGAAGGATATTGCCGAGTATGTAGCCATGTGTTATGTATGTCAGAGAGTGAAGGCAGAACATCAGAAGCCAGTAGGATTACTACAGCCCATGCCGATACCCGAATGGAAGTGGGACAAGCTCGGCATGGATTTTATCACCGAATTACCCAGGACCCGATCGAGATATCGTTTGACCAAAGTGGCTCACTTTATCCTAGTGAAAACCACCTATACGAGTGCGAAGTTGGCTAAGATATATATGACTAGGATCGTATGTCTGCATGGGGTTCCGAGGACCACCGTATCAGATAGAGGAACACAGTTCACTTCGAAGTTTTGGAACCAGTTGCACCAGACTTTGGGTACCAGGCTAGAGTTCAGTACAACCTTTCATCCGCAGACAGATGGACAGACCGAGAGAGTCAATCAGATTCTGGAGGATATGTTGAGAGCCTGTGCATTAGATTATGGATCTAGTTCGGATGATAATTTACCTTACACGAAGTTCTCATACAACAACAGTTATCAAGCTAGTTTGAAGATGGCACCTTTCGAAGCTTTGTATGGGAGAAGGTGCATGACACCGTTGATGTGGGATGAAGTTGGAGACCGCCAGTTGTTTGGACCGGATCTGATCAAGGAGTCCGAAGTGAAGGTTAAGTTGATTCGCGACAGGCTAAAGGTAGCTCAGTCTAGGCAGAAGAGTTATGCAGACTCCAAACGCAAGGAGGTAGTCTATGAGATCGGAGACAGAGCATATCTTCGTGTGTCACCTCTGCGAGGAGTTAAACGATTTGGAGTTAAGGGAAAGTTAGCCCTGAGATTTGTAGGACCATACTGAGTTTTGGAACGTATGGGAGAAGTGGCCTACAAGTTGGAGTTACCCGAAGGATTGTCAGGAGTTCATGATGTGTTTCACGTTTCCCAGTTTAAGAAGTGCCATGCAGAGATGGCTGATATTCCTCTGAGAGAAACAGTGCCCCTGGAAGCAATTCAGTTGGACAGTGACCTAACCTACAAGGATAAACCCGTCAAGATTCTTGAGTTTGCCAGCCGAGTTATGCGCAGCAAGGTTATCAAGTTTTCCAAAGTTCAGTGGAGCCACCATACCGAGGATGAAGCCACCTGGGAATGAGAGGAAGACCTACGGAAAGACCACCCGCACCTATTTTCTAGCCAACCCGAATCTCAAGGACGAGATTCATCTTAAGGGGGGTAGGTTTGTAACATCCCAAATTTTCAATTTGGATGTTATACATAGTTATCATATGCATATCATATTTTATTTGCATTTTGTTTGTGATCCTAGAAATCTTAAGCAACTCAAGGACCCACAGAGAGAGTTGGGGATTTCATTTATTTTCATATTTGAATTTTCTCAAATTTGAAAAGAGGATCATTTTGGTTTTAATAATTTTTCTCTCCGAAATATTTCCAATATTAAAATAAATGAGTGGAGATAAAACGACTTCTCCAAAATAAGAGGGGAATATTGGAGGAAAAATGTTAAAATCAAATAAATATTTTATTTGGAATTTCATTGCTATTTTATTTGAAATAGAAAATATGCATTTTTTCAAAATTACATTTTTAGGATAGAAAAATGTTCATTTCGTTCTAAATATTTTTTAGACGGTGAACATTGTTTTTGTCATTTTTAGAAAAAATTTTATATTTTACTAGGATTTTTGTTTTCGGCAGAATTTTTTTAAAAAAAAAGTTCCGCCCGACTAGGCCGAAGGCCCAGCCGAGCAGGACGCGGCCGAGCTCCCGCCGCCGCCTTCCTCCCGCGCGCCGCCGTGTGTGGCGCGGACGCCGAGGAGAGTCCGACCCGGACTCCCGCTCACACCGGCCCCCTCCCCAAGCCATGACGTCCCCCTTCTTAAATACCACGCTGCCCCGTCACCTCTCCACCCATCCCGAGCCGCCACCCGCGCCGCCAGGAAGAGCCACCTCCACCACTGCTCCATCATGCCGCCACCTAAGCCGCGCCGGTTTTTCTTTGTTGGACCGGTAAAACCGACAAAACCGTCCTTGTTTTTTCATTAAATTGTTTCGGTTTGTTTTTTTGGTTTCGCTAATTAGCGAACATTCATCCGAATGTCTCTATTCGTGAACGTTTTCGTTTGTTCGTCTCTGCTAACGAACGTTCGTTCGTTAGTCTTTTTCTTTTTTTTATTTTTGGCCAGGGACCTATCCACGATTAGTTTTATCGCAGATTAGCCTCTGATCTTTAAACCCTCTCAACTTTTTAACCGTTCGTCCAAATCCAGTGAAACCAACGCCAAAATCTTCGTGTCGAACCGCTCTTTCTAGTTAATCAACTTGAACATGGTTTTGACAAATTAAAATTTGGTTTCAAGCAGATTTGAATTCGAACTTCTTTTGAGCATAGTTTGAGTTTCGTAGCTCCGATTTGATTGACTCTTTTTGCAAATCGAAGCACTTTAGTTGAACTTTTAGTTTGGACTTTCTCATCTGAATTTTACCCTTGCATCTATGCTTGAGTGCTTATGTATGCTATTGTTCATTTGGATAGAATTTTCGGAGTGCAAAGCGTGCTACTACGAGTCTCTAGGGTTTGCAGATCGTCAGCAAGGCAAGTAACACTTTGATCATACCCCTTTACTACCCAGTTTTTATGCATTAGTTCAATCCTCAAACACTACATGGTTAGGATTTGATAACATGTGGGTATTGGGAAGTAATTGATGAGGTAGAACCTATTGTCCTTTATTTAAACCCTGGGAGTTACTACGTTATGCTTAAACTGCTATGCTATGCTCGTAGACGTGGTTTGGTTTGAGTGATTCTAACAGTTGTGAGTATTATTATGAATTAAGGGTTTATTTAAGGTGGCTACTTTAACACACATCTGGGTGGATTGTTTGTGGGCACCTGGGGAATCCAGTGTTGTCGAAGGAGATCCTGGGGAATCCGTGTGACCATCCTATGGTTTGCCACCCAGGCTCAAAGGGATCATAAGATTATTCATGCTAGAAACTTCCGTGTGTAGCCACAAGCCATTATGGGCTCTGGCATAGTTGAGTAAGTTGTGGGAATCCTTTCCATGATGGGCTAGCAGATGTTGGGGATTGTAGGTGCACCGGCCTATCTATCGGTTAAGGGGACCTCTTCGGAAAGACTGTGTCTCGGTCATCCGTTTCTCAAACATCATGTAGTGTGAGAAATCGAACGGAGGAGATCGAGTCTTGTGGGGAAAAGTGCGCAAACCTTTGCAGAGTGTACAAACTAATCATGGTTAGCCGTGTCCCCGGTATGGGCATTTTGAGTGTCTGGTTCTTGAATTATTGATGTGATCTCAACACTTAATTAATTTTGTTGGGTTGATAATTACTATTTAATTGGGATTGAGATGGGGTTTCCATTCTCAATGTTTATCAACCAACTTTGTAGTCAAATAAATTATATTCCTTTGCAGTAGGGAAAAATTGGCTTTTCGCAAAAATATGATAACCATAGAGCCTCGACCAGCCATATATGCATGTGGTGTTAGCCTTTACCTTGTTCATTGCTCTACAATGTTATTTTGTTAGCATATTCCATGTGTTGACCCGTTTCGGGCTGCAACATATTATGTTGTAGACTTTTCATACGAAGAGTAAGGTGCGCTGATAACCCACAAGTATAGGGGATCACAACAGTTTTCGAGGGTAGAGTATTCAACCCAAATTTATTGATTCGACACAAGGGGAGCCAAAGAATATTCTCAAGTATTAGCAGTTGAGTTGTCAATTCAACCACACCTGGAAACTTAATATCTGCAGCAAAGCATTTAGTAGCAAAGTAATATGATAGTGGTGGTAACAATGGTAAAAGGTAACGATAGCAAAATTAATATTTTTCGTGTTTTATAGTGATGATAACAGTAGCAACGGAAAAGTAAACAAGCGAAGAACAATATATGGATAACTCGTAGGCAATGGATCGGTGATGGAGAATTATGCCGGATGCGGTTCATCATGTAACAATCATAACCTAGGGTGACACAGAACTAGCTCCAGATCATCAATGTAATGTAGGCATGTATTCCGAATATAGTCATACGTGCTTATGGAAAAGAACTTGCATGCCATCTTTTGTCCTACCCTCCCATGGCAGTGGGGTCCTATTGGAAACTAAGGGATATTAAGGCCTCCTTTTAATAGAGTACTGGACCAAAGCATTAACACATAGTGAATGCATGAACTCCTCAAACTACGGTCATCACCGGTAAGTATCCCGATTATTGTCACTTCATGGTTAACGGATCATAACACATAATAGGTGACTATTGACTTGCAAGATAGGATCAAGAACTCTCATACATTGATGAAAACATAATAGGTTCAGATCTGAAATCATGGCACTCGGGCCCTAGTGTCAAGCATTAAGCATAGCAAAGTCATAGCAACATCAATCTCAGAACATAATGGATACTAGGGATCAAACCCTAACAAAAATAACCCGATTACATGATAAATCTCATCCAACCCATCACCATCCAGCAAGCCTATGATGGAATTACTCACGCACGGCGGTGAGCATCATAAATTGGTGATGCAGGAAGGTTGATGATGACGATGGCGATGGATTCCCCTCTCCGGAGCCTCGGATCAGACCTCCCGAGAGATTTTAGGGCTTGGTGGCGGCCCCATATCATAAAACGCGATGATTCCTTCTCCTGCTTTTTTCTCCTTGAAAGTGAATATATGGAGTCAAGGTTGAGGTCGGTGGAGCGTCAGGGGGGCCACGAGGCAGGGGGCTCGCCCAGCGGGGGCAGGCGCGCCCCCCACCCTCGTGGACAGGTGAAGGCCCCCCTGACGTGGATCTTCCTTCCAGTATTTATTATATATTCCAAAATTATTCTCCGTAAAGCATATTCCTTCCAGTATAATCTTTGCTCAGTCCCATGCTTTATGAACTAACCATATTCACAATAACAGTTAGGTCTCATGTTTACTCAATGGTATAATCAACTACGAGCAATAATAATAAATCTCGGATGACAACACTTCCTCAAAACAATCATGATATGATATAATAAGGTGGTATCTCGCTAGCCCTTTCTGAGACCGCAAAACATAAATGTAGAGCACCTTTAAAGATCAAGGACTGACTAGACATTGTAATTCATGGTAAAAGAGATCCAGTCAAGTCATACTCAATGTAAACTAACAGTAATGAATGCAAATGATAGTGGTGCTCTCCAACTGGTGATTTTTAATAAGAGGATGATGGCTCAACATAAAAGTAAATGGATAGGCCCTTCGCAGAGGGAAGCAGGGATTTGTAGAGGCACTAGAGCTCGATTTTGAAATAGATATGAATAATATTTTGAGCGGTATACTTTCATTGTTAACATAACAACCGAGAGATGGCGATATCTTCCATGCTACACACATTATAGGTGGTTCCCAAGCAGAATGGTAAAGTTTATACTCCCCCTCCACCAACAAGCATCAATCCATGGCTTGCTCGAAACAACGAGTGCCTCCAACTAACAAGTGTCCCGGGGGAGTTTTATTTGCAGTTATTTTGATTTGATTTGCATAAAGCATGGGACTGGGCATCCCGGTGACCAGCCATTTTCTCGTGAGTGAGGAGCGGAGTCCACTCCTCTTGAGAATAACCCGCCTAACATGGAAGATACAGACAACCCCAGTTGATACATGAGCTATTCGAGCATACAAAACAGAATGTTTATTTGAAGGTTTAGAGTTTGGCACATACAAATTTACTTGGAACAGCAGGTAGATACCGTATATAGGTAGGTACGGTGGACTCATATGGGATAACTTTGGGTTTATAGAATTGGATGCACAAGCAGTATTCCCACTTAGTACAGGTTAAGGCTAGCAAAAGACTAGGAAGCGACCAGCTAGAGAGTAATAACAGTCATGAACATGCATTAAAATTGATCAACACCGAATGCAAGCATGAGTAGGATATAATGCACCATGAACATAAATATCGTAGAGGCTATGTTGATTTTACTTCAACTACATGCGTGAACATGTGCCAAGTCAAGCCACTCAAATCGTTCAAAAGAGGATACCATCCTATCATACCACATCACAACCATTTTAATAGCATGTTGGCACGCAAGGTAAACCATTATAAGCTCCTAGCTAATTAAGCATGGCATAAGCAACTATAATCTCTAACTGTCATTGCAAACATGTTTATTCATAATAGGCTGAATCAGGAACGGTGAACTAATCATATTTACAAAAACAAGAGAGGTCGAGTTCATACCAACTTTTCTCATCTCAATAAGTTCATCATATAATCATCATTATTGCCTTTCACTTGCACGACCGAACGATGTGAATAATAATAGTAGTGCACGTGCATTGGACTAAGCTGGAATCTGCAAGCATTCAATTCAGGAGAGAAGACAAGGTAATATGGGCTCTTTGTCAGATCAATCAATAATGCATATAATATAAGAGCCACTTGCACATTTTAATTATGGTTTTCTCCTCTCGACCCCCAAAGAACAAGAAATAAATAAAACTATTTACACAAGAAAGCTACCAACAAGCAAAAGAAGATCAAGAAATCTTTTTGGGTTTTCTTTTTAATTATTACTACTACAACATGGAAAGTAAACTAATTAAAAGCTACAACTAATTTTTTGTTTTTTACTAAGGTTTATTAAACACATAAGAAGAAAGCATAAAAAGGAAAATAAACTAGCATGGATGATACAATGAAAAAGTATGAGCACCGACAACTAGCAATGAGTGTGTGAACAGAATGTAATGTCGGTGAGAAATACGTACTCCCCCAAGCTTAGGCTTTTGGCCTAAGTTGGTCTATGGCCACGGCTGGCCTGGCGGATATCCAAAGTTGTAGCTGGGGTCGTACTGAGATGCAGCGGCAATTGCCTCATGAGCTGTCGCTTGGAGACGAGCTGTCTCCGTCCTCCTCTTATACTCGTCTGCCTCCTCCCTGGTTATAACATATCTCTCTTTTGCCTGGGAGTCAAAGAAAGAGGGAGCAGGGAGAGCGACGTGATAGGTGCGTCGTCTGTCAAAGATTAGTCAGTACTAGAGGAACTGATCGTTCCTCTCAACAAACTGGTGACGAACCATGGCCTCATAATCTAAATAAACAGGAGGCAACTCAATATCATACCCACGTATGGGTATATCAAGAAAATTAGCTAGACGGGTTGCATAAATTCCACCAAAGAAATCACCATTAAATCTATTACTATGCAACCTACGTGCAACAATGGCTCCCAAATTATAATGTTTATCTCCTAATACAGCACTCCTAAGAACACTGAGGTCGGGGACACACATGTGACATGCTTCATCCTTACCATTTATGCACCTACCTATGAAGAGAGCAAAATAATGTATAGCAGGAAAATGAATGCTCCCTATGGTAGCTTGTGTCATGTCTCTAGATTCCCCCACAGTTATACTAGCAAGAAAGTCTCTAAACTCAGATTTGCGAGGCTCAGTAGTGCTGCCCCATTGTGGAAGTTTGCAAGCAGTTGTAAAATCCTCTAAGTCCATAGTATAAGAATTTTCATAAAGATCAAATAGGACAGTTTGAGAATTGTGTGATGATGAAAATTCAAACCTCCTCACAAAGGAATCAGTGAGATAGTGGTATTGACGACACTTGTCCTCCTTGAAGCTCTCAAGATCGGCATTATGCACATATGCGTTAAATTCTTCCTTGATTCCTGCTTGATCCATAAAGTTCTCTGAAGGCCATTCACAAGCCCGCACCTGAGCTTCCCTTGGTGGTTCATCATCGGCATCGCATATTGCGAGCCCACCTTGGTACATTTTCCTAAACATATTTCTTCCTCTGAAAAATTTCTGAAATTTTAGTAACTTCAAAATAAAAGTGAACCAAACTCAATAAAATTGATAGAATCTACTCCCACAAGTGCCTAGAGACTATATCATGCATCAAAACTACTTTTGACCACATAAATTTGACATGCAAGCTCAAGAACGGGGTCACCTAAGCAGCAAAAATATGCAATGAATAAAGCACTAAAACAAGAACTAATTGGACCATTGGAGGAGTCACATACCAAGGAACAATCCCCCAAAGCAGTTTTGTGAGAGGTGCCTTGAGCAAGGAGATCGAAAATGGCAGCAAGATGATCTTGGACTCGGGTTTGAGCTGGTTGGTGGTGTTTGTGGGAGGAAGAAGGAGTGTGTAGTAGCTGGAATAAGTGGAGGGGAGCCACCGTGGGCCCACGAGGCAGGGGGCGCGCCCACGCGCCCAGGGGGTGGGCGCGCCCTCCACCCTCGTGGTCAGGTGCTTGCTCCCCCTGCTGTGTTTTCAGTGCCAGATATTCTCAAATATTCTATAAAAAATCATATTTAATTTTCAGGGCATTTGGAGAACTTTTATTTTTGGGGTATTTTTTATTGCATTAATAATTCAGAAAACAGACAAAAATTACTATTTTTGCTTTATTTAATATAAATAACAGAAAGTAAAAAGAGGGTACAGAGAGTTGTGTTTTCTAAATTCATCCATCTCATGCTCATCAAAAAGAATCCACTAACAAGGTTGATCAGGTCTTGTTAACAATCTCATTCCGAATAACATGGAACTGGAGAATTTTCGAATAACACTAGATTACCTCAACGGGGATATGCACATCCCCAACAACAAGAATATCATATTTCTTCTTGATAGTAGGAAGAGGAAATTCAAAACCTCCAATAGTAATAGTTGAAATTTTTCCAAGAGAATTGATACTGTGGACTTGAGGTTGTTTCCTCGGAAAGTGTATTGTATGTTCATTACCATTAACATGAAAAGTGACATTGCCTTTGGTGCAATCAATAACAGCCCCTGCAGTATTCAAAAAGGGTCTCCCAAGAATAATAGACGTACTATCGTCCTCGGGAATATCAAGAATAACAAAGTTCGTTAAAATAGTAACGTTTGCAACCACAATAGGCACATCCTCACAAATACCGACGGGTATAGCAGTTGATTTATCATCCATTTGCAAAGATATTTCAGTAGGTGTCAACTTATTCAAATCAAGTCTATGATATAAAGAGAGAGGCATAACACTAACACCAGCTCCAAGATCACATAAAGCAGTTTTAACATAGTTTCTTTTAATGGAGCATGGTATAGTGGGTACTCCTGGATCTCCTAGTTTCTTAGGTATTCCACCCTTAAAAGTATAATTAGCAAGCATGGTGGAAATTTCAGCTTCCGGCATCTTTCTTTTATTTGTCATAATTTCTTTCATATACTTAGCATACGGATTCATTTTGAGCATATCAGTTAATCGCATACGCAAAAAGATAGGTCTAATCATTTCAGCAAAGCGCTCAAAATCCTCATTGTCCTTTTTCTTGGATGGTTTAGGAGGAAAAGGCATGGGTTTCTGAACCCGTGGTTCTCTTTCCTTACCGTGCTTCCTAGCAACAAAGTCTCTCTTATCATAACGTTGATTCTTTGATTGTGGGTTATCAAGGTCAACAGCAGGTTCAATCTCTACATCATTATTATTGCTAGGTTGAGCATCAACATGAACATCATTATTAACATTATCACTAGGTTCATGCTCATTACCAGATTGTGTTTCAGCATCAGAAATAGAAATATCATTGGGATTCTCAGGTGTGTCAACAACAGGTTCACTAGAAGCATGCAAAGTCCTATCATTTTTCTTTTTTTCCTTTTAGAAGGACTAGGTGCATCAATATTATTTCTCTAAGAATCTTGCTCAATTCTCTTAGGATGGCCTTCAGGATACAAAGGTTCCTGAGTCATTTTACAACCTCTAGTCATAACTCTAACAACATTATCATTTTTCTTACTATTTAATTCATTGAGCAAATCATTCTGAGCTTTAAGTACTTGTTCTACTTGAGTGGTAACCATAGAAGCATGTTTACTAATAAGTTTTAGTTCACCTTTAACATTAGCCATATAATCACTCAAGTGTTCAATCGTAAAAGCATTATGCTTCAATTGTCTACCAACATAAGCATTAAACTCTTCTTGCTTAACCATAAAATTATCAAACTCATCTAAGCATTGGCTAGCAAACTTAGTAGGAGGGATTTCAGCTTTATCATATCTATAGAGAGAATTTACCTTCACTACCTGTGTCGGGTTATCAAGACCATGTACTTCTTCAACAGGCGATAAATTAAGACCATGTATTTCTTCAATAGGAGGTAAATTCTTAACATCTTCAGCTTTAATACATTTTTCTTTCATAGATTTCTTTGCCTCTTGCATATCTTTAGAACTGAGAAATAGAATACCCCTTTTCTTCGGAATTGGCTTAGGAGTTAGCTCAGGAAGTGTCCAATTATTTTCATTGGTCAACATATTATTCAATAAAATTTCAGCTTCATCTGGTGTTCTTTCCCTGAAAACACAACCAGCACAAGTATCTAGGTGGTCTCTGGAAGCATCGGTTAGTCCATTATAAAAGATATCAAGTATTTCATTTTTCTTAAGAGGATGATCAGGCAAGGTGTCGGTGTAAAAACCGGCGGATCTCGGGTAGGGGGTCCCGAACTGTGCGTCTAGGCCGGATGGTAACAGGAGGCAAGGGACACGAAGTTTTACCCAGGTTCGGGCCCTCTCGATGGAGGTAAAACCCTACGTCCTGCTTGATTAATATTGATGATATGGGTAGTACAAGAGTAGATCTACCACGAGATCGAAGAGGCTAAACCCTAGAAGCTAGCCTATGGTATGATTGTTGTTGTGTATGTTGTCCTACGGACTAAAACCCTCCGGTTTATATAGACACCGGAGAGGGTTAGGGTTACACAAAGTCGGTTACAATGGTAGGAGATCTACATATCCGTATCGCCAAGCTTGCCTTCCACGCCAAGGAAAGTCCCTTCCGGACACGGGACGAAGTCTTCAATCTTGTATCTTCATAGTCCAGGAGTCCGGCTGAAGGTATAGTCCGGCCATCCGAACACCCCCTAATCCAGGACTCCCTCAGTAGCCCCCGAACCAGGCTTCAATGACAATGAGTCCAGTGCGCAGATTGTCTTCGGCATTGCAAGGCGGGTTCTCCTCCAAATTCCGTGTACCTGTTGAATAAAGTCCGGTTTCTTGTAGATGTTGCGCTCCTTGGCTTCTACGCCCAATAATGGCCGCTTCCCATGTGTCAAACGAATATGAAAAGTCTGAGTGTTTTTACATTCACACTCCTAGCCGCGTAAATGAGCTGGCCTATTTAAGGAGACGAGGATTTAGATCCAAACCACATCTTCCCCCCTTCGCGAGTGCTCATCAGAGCGCATCCGACAAAGGTCCATTCCACCATGGCCAGCCGTCGCGATTCCTCCTCTCGCCCTTCCAGCCCTCAGCCTGGATACTGGGAGAGATGCTCCATCCCGCATAGCGAGCTAGTGACGCTCCAGACCAAGGGATTTCTCCCCCAGCCTATATGGTCCCGGTTCGAGCCGGCCTTGCCATCTATAATGGCGGAGAGCAAGCGGAGAGTGCCCCTAATCCCTCCAAGGGAGAGCGGGTGTGCCTCGTCCGTTATTTAATAAGGGGGCTCAGATTTCCAATCCATCCATTTCTCCGGGGGCTCCTGGAGTTCTATGGCCTCCAGCTACACAATCTCACGCCTGCCTTCGTATTGCATATCGTGGGCTTCGTAGCCCTCTGCGAGCTGTTTTTGGGTATCGAGGCTCATTTCGGGCTATGGAAAAGGTTATTCTGCCTTGTGCCCCGCTCTAAGGAGGGGTCAATGTATCAAGTGGGCGGAGCCGAAGTGTGGCGCATCGCGGGACCGGATATCTTTCCGGAACCCCAAAGAAGGCGTCCGAAGACTGGCCCTCGGAATGGTTTTATATAGAAGACGTCCCGCTGCCGGATCCTGTCTGGATCTGCCTCCCTGAATTCGATAGTGCTCCCTTAAAGAAGCGCCTAAGCTGGCGTCCATGGAGCCCTCAGAGGGAAAGTGACAGGGACATCATTTACCTGATGGGCCGAATAAGATTGTTAGCCCATTCCGGACTAACCATGATCGGGGTTATGGCCGAATGCATTATGCGGGGGGTGCAACCGCTTCAGTATAGAAGCCACACCATGTGGGACTTTAACGGGGAGGACGACGCCACCCGCTACGGTCGTAAGGGGCTGGATTCAGTTGCCGCTCTACTAAAGATCTTGTCCACTTTGTATAAGGGAGAAGAGGAGGAATTTCTCCGCGTCAACCCACAGGGTGGATTCTCTATGCACAATCCCCCAAGCTGGGTAAGCGGTCGTATTTACTTGCCCATCCGTTTTGTATTCCCATTGTTAAATATTCAGTCTGACGACTTCAACGCAGGAACTGCGCCGGGCTGTTAAGGAAATAAGCAGCCCTCCTCCACAACCCGAGGACCCAGGACGGTCCCTCGACCCGGCCTCTCAAGAGGATCCGGGCATATCTATGGAGCTGATTGATGGAGTGTTCCATCAATTGAGCAAGGACAACGCCTTGGTGGCCATTACGGCCGATTACCCAGGGCTAATCCCGGCCTCCCAGGGAACTGAGATCAAAGTCCCAGTACCCCGAATAGGTGTCCGCCCTCTCGTGTTTTCAGTTTCCTGATTACAACCGAACTTTGCAGGGGAGGTTTTTAAAGCGGAAGGCCGAACCTGCGGCGACAAGCCAACGAGGGGTCGCAGGCCCCGTGGGCAGAAAAGAAGTGCAGTCCGGACCGAGGCGTCAGCGCAAAGGTATGGTGCGCCCCCTTATCCCAGGTGTTATACCTTTGAGGCACATTGACACTCGTGCTTTCTTCAGGACAAAGAGACCTCGCCGGACTATATCCGGAGAGGCTGCCAATCGCGCCTCCACCAGCCAGGCTCCAAAGCCTGGCCCGGAGGCGGAGGAGAACGCAAGGCTCGCGCCAGACGCTCCTCCGACGGAGGATGTGGACGGGTTGTCTGCCACCAACTCTGACGTGGAGAGTGCCATGAACCACAGGCGTCGCCGGACAATTCTTTGTGACGCTTGTTTCTCTCAAGGGGCGTTAGATGCCTTCAACTCGGGAGATGCGTACCTCCGTGCCGCTCAAAATGGTCTAGCCAGAGCCACGGAGCAATATGTAAAAGACATACGGGTAAGAAAATTTTGGTGATTATATATATACCAGTAGCCCCCGAGACTTGAAATAGTTAGAATAACTGATTTAAGGATCATTTGTTATGCAGGTTCTTACAGAAAAGAATTCCCACTGTCCAAGGAGCTGGAAGAGTGCAAAGCCCAACTTGAGGCCGCACTAGCCGCGGCAGGGGAGCCCAAGGAGACCCCCTCTGGTAATATACACTTCGAAAGATAAGTATTTTGCGAAGCACGGCATGGGTGCGAATCTGACAAATGAAATTGCAGATGGCGCCGGATTGAATCCGGAAAGGCAACACCTCCTACGCCAGCTAAAGGCTGGTGAGAAGGTGCTGACAAAGGTGAGGCGGGATAAGAACGATCTCCAAGATGCCAACACCAAGCTGGGCGTCGAGCTGAAAGATGTTCGTGCCCAGCTGTCAGACTCCGCGAAGGAGAATCAGCGGCTTCGGCGCGGCATATTTAGTAAGTGCTTGAACGAACCTTTGAAAGAAAGTTCGGCGGGGAAGTCAACTAACAGAGCAATGTCTGTAGGTGTGCTAACAGGTCGTCCTGCAGAGGAGATGCCCGGTTCTATGGGTGACCTTCTTCCCGAGCTCTCGCAACTGCTCGATCGAGTTTGGCAGGCGATGCAAGGCGTCGCCCAGGCCCTGTGGCCATCCGTCTCCATGCCCGAAGGTCTTGGAGAGCTTGCGGAGAAGCTAAAGGGAGCACGGCGGCGCTTCCGATTGTGGCCGAGGCGCTAGGGAGGCCTGGGCCATGGTGAGGACGCGGTACGCAAAGGCTGACCCCAACCACATGGTCGAGGTCGGTCCTGTAGGGCCCGATGGGAAGGAGATCCCTGTAAGCTTAGTATACGGCCAAGTAGAGTTGGCCGCAAAGTATTCCCAGCAGGACTGTAAATTAGACAGACTGTTAGATGGTATTGAAGAGGAATACAATTAGTCAAAATGACTATGTAATTTAATTGACATTTATAATGCCTTCTAGCCGGATTGTAGATCATTTGTCATGGCCGACCTTTTCGCTTCAGCCTTGGGACCTGACGGTCCGGAGTGTGTCCGAATTCCCATGCGATTATATAGGAACCGGGGAATGCATGGAGACTAGGCGTAGGGGTCATTAGTGCGTGAACAGACAAGTGCCTGACTAGTTATGTTATATTACATGGTTAGTAAGAAACATCTTCCAGGGAGAATAGTTCCGTTAGGGGTTCCTTTCCCTGGGAGGCATGCCCTAAGGTGCATGTCCATGCTGCGAAAAGAAACGCAGGAAAAACAACTGGGGGCGTATAGAGAAAAATGAAAAAAGATCATCTTTAGTTCACCGACCGAATATTCCCTTAAGAACGCTAGCTTTCGGCTTCACCCAGTCTGAGGTACACGTCCGGCTGACCCGGCAGTAACAATCACAAAGGTGCTCCCTTTACCACCTAGCCGAATAATTGGGAACGCAGGGGTAAGCACAGGAGCTAGGCAACCCAGCTTGGCCAAAACTTAAGTCATATCGATGCATATAATGGTGAATAAAAGGTACATGCGGAAGTGTGACACATGTGTTGGGCATGAAGCCCATATGAATAAGATTCTGTTTAAAGAAGCCCCCAGGTTTAATGAGCGCGGATAGCGCGTCACTTTATGAGCCTTTAAAGGCTATAAGAGAGAGAGAGAGAAGAGAAATATAAGACAGAAAATATATATAAAATGGACAGAGGAAGGAGACGAACACAGAGTCCGGCGCTAGGCATAGAATCTTCGGAGACGGGCTGCGCTCCATGGGTTCGGCTCGAGTCGGTTATCCGATGCATCCCGCAGGCGGTACGCTCCACCAGTCAGGACTTGGTCAATTATGAAGGGACCTTCCCACTTGGGCTTGAGTTTGTCCTTTTTCTTGTCCGGTAGTCGTAGAACTAATTCGCCAACGTTGTAATTTTTGGCCCGTACTTCTCTGCTTTGGTATCTTCGAGCCTGCTGTTGATAGAATGTGGAATGGGCTTTTGCCACGTCACGCTCCTCCTCCAATGCGTCCAAGCTGTCCTGCTGATCGAGCTCACCTTCTCTTTGTTCGTACATGCGCACTCGAGGTGAGTCATGAATTATGTCGCAAGGCAAAACTGCCTCTGCGCCGTACACCATAAAGAATGGTGTGTATCCGGTGGTACGATTCGGCGTGGTCCGCAGCCCCCAGAGTACGGAGTCGAGCTCCTCTACCTAGTGCGTCTTAGATTCCTTGAGGGACCGCACTAATCTGGGTTTGATGCCGCTCATGATAAGATCATTTGCACGTTCGACCTGGCCGTTAGTTTGTGGGTGATAGACGGAAGCATAATCGAGCTTGATGCCCATGTTTTTGCACCAGAGTTTTACCTCGTCGGCCGTGAAGTTCGTGCCGTTATCAGTGATGATGCTGTGGGGGATACCGTAACAGTGTACAACCCCGGATATAAAGTCTATCACCGGTCCGGATTCGGCCGTCTTAACAGGCTTGGCTTCTATCCATTTGGTGAACTTATCCACCATGACCAGTAAGTATTTTTGCTTGTGGGTTCCGCCTTTAAGGGGTCCAACCATGTCAAGCCCCCAGACCGCGAAGGGCCAAGTAATGGGGATAGTTTGGAGGGCGGTGGGTGGCATATGGCTTTGGTTTGCAAAGAGCTGGCAACCGGTGCATCGTTGGACTAAGTCCTGAGCGTCTGCCCGGGCCGTCGGCCAATAAAAGCCTGTACGGAAGGCCTTGCTTACAAGGGACCGAGCTGCAGCATGATGACCTCCGAGTCTGGCATGAATTTCAGCCAGGAGGTTCCGCCCCTCCTCTTCGGAGATGCACCTTTGAAGGACTCCGGTAGTGCTTTTCTTATAAAGTTCTCCCTCGTGGACTCTGTAGGCTTTGGATCACCGCAATATGCAGCGTGCCTCATTTTGGTCCTCGGGGAGTTCCTGCCCAGTAAGGTAGGCAAGGAATGGTTCTGTCCACGGGGCGACGATGGCCATTATTACGTGGGCTAAAGGTGTTATTTCATTGGCAGAGCCTCCGATTGTGTCAGGATCTTCGGTGTCGGGCGGTGCGGTTGGGTCCGGGCTGTTATTGTTCGGCTCCCCTTCCCATACTACGGTTGGCTTGAACAGCCTTTCCAAGAAGATGTTGGGGGGACTACATTGCGTTTTGCGCCGATGCGTGCCAGGACATCTGCCGCCTGATTATTTTCCCGGGCTATATGGTGAAATTCAAGCCCCTCGAACCGAGCTGATATTTTTAGGACGGCGTTGCGGTAAGCTGCCATTTTTGGATCCTTGGCATTGAAGTCTCCATTTATTTGGGATATTGCAAGGTTCGAGTCCCCGCGCACCTCTAGGCGTTGAATGCCCATGGATACTGCCATCCGGAGACCATGTAAAAGGGCCTCATATTCGGCTGCATTGTTGGAGTCTGTGTACATAATCTGGGGTACGTATTGAACTGTGTCTCCTGTGGGGGACGTCAAAACGACGCCGACCCCCAGTCCGGCCAACATTCTGGAGCCGTCGAAATGCATGATCCAATTTGAATATGTGTCGTACTCTTTAAGGAGTTCGGCCTCCGTCCATTCCGCGACGAAGTCGGCCAAGACTTGTGACTTGATGGCTTGCCGTGGCTTATAAGTTATGTCGAACGGGAGGAGCTCAATGGCCCATTTTGCAATCCGGCCCGTTGCGTCACGGTTGTTTATAATATCGTTAAGTGGTACTTTCGAGGCTACTGTTATTGAACACTCTTGAAAGCAGTGTCATAGCTTCTGGGATGCCATGAATACCGCGTACGCAATTTTTTGATAATGCGGGTACCGTGATTTGCAGGGAGTGAGGACAGTGGACACATAATAGACCGGCTTTTGAAGGGGGGATTTGTGTCTGTCCGCTTCTCATTCGACGACGAGCACTGCGCTTACAACCTGATGTGTTGCTGCAATGTATAATAGCATTGGTTCGCCAATGTTTGGCGCGGCCAGGACTGGGTTTGTTTCCATTGTGGCTTTTATTTCGTTGAGTCCGGCCGTGGCTGCATCCGTCCATTTGAAGTGTTCGTTGCGCCGAAGGAGGCGGTAAAGGGGTAGGGCCTTTTCTCCCAAGCGGGAGATAAAGCGGCTTAGAGCCGCCACGCGTCCGGTTAACTTTTGTATTTGTTTGAGGTCCTTTGGGATATCCAGTTGTGACAGAGCTTGGATCTTGGCTGGATTTGCTTCAATTCCTCTACCGGATACAATGAAGCCCAAGAGCTTTCCGGCTGGAATGCCGAAAACGCATTTTTCTGGGTTGAGCTTGATGTCGTATGTTCGGAGGTTATCAAATGTGAGCCTCAAGTCGCCTACTAGAGATTCAACATGTCTTGTTTTGACGACCACATCATCTACATATGCCTCCACTGTTTTGCTGATCTGGCTTGCCAGACATGTCTGAATCATGCGCTGATATGTTGCGCCGGTGTTTTTGAGCCCGAAGGGCATCGTGTTGAAGCAGAATGGGCCGTATGTTGTGATAAATGCCATTGCGGCTTGGTCTGGTTCTGCCATCTTGATTTGATGGTAGCCGGAATATGCGTTGAGGAAACACAACGAATCGTGTCATGCGGTAGCGTCGATAATTTGATCGATGCGGGGGAGGGGGAAGGGATCCTTTGGGCAAGCCTTGTTAAGGTCTTTAAAATCAACACACAGGCGCCAGGATTTGTCCTTCTTTGGTACCATCACCAGGTTTGCTAGCCAGTCTGGATGTTTTATATCTCTGATGAATCTGGCCTCCAATAGCTTTGCTAGCTCCTCTCCCATGGCATGTCTCTTAGGTTCGGAAAAAGGTCGAAGAGCCTGTTTGACAGGTTTGAATCCTGTTTGGATATTTAAGCTGTGCTCGGCCAGCCTGCGTGGGATTCCTGGCATGTCTGAAGGGTGCCAGGCGAAAATGTCCCAGTTCTCTCGTAGGAACTCTCGCAGTGCAGCGTCTACATCAGGGTTTAACTGTGCCCCGATGGAAGCTGTTTTATTGGGGTCCGTTGGATGGACTTGGAATTTGACTATTTCGTCTGCCGGTTTAAAGGAGGTGGACTTGGATCTTTTGTCGAGTACCACATCGTCCCTATTCACCGTAGAGCGCAGCGCAGTCAGTTCCTCAGCCGCTAGGGCTTTGGATAGTGCCTCGAGGGCCAGTGCGGCTGTCTTGTTTTCGGCGTGGAGTGCTATGTCCGGATCACTAGCGAGAGTGATGATCCCGTTAGGCCCGGGCATCTTGAGCTTCATGTACCCGTAATGGGGTATTGCTTGGAAGATTGTAAATGATTCCCGCCCTAGCAGAGCGTGATAACCGCTGCTGAACGGAGCCACATGGAACATGACCTCTTCGGACCTGTAATTATCCGGCGTGCCGAACACCACATCTAGTGTGATTTTTCCTGTACAACGCACTTCCCGACTGGGGATTATTCCTCTAAAGGTTGTGCTGCTTCGCTCAATGCGGTTCCAGTCTATTTCCATTTTTTGAAGGGTTTCCTCATAAATGAGGTTCAATCCGCTGCCGCCGTCCATGTGTACCTTGGTAAGACGAAAGCGGTCCACTATTGGACTGAGGACCAATGCGGCTGGTGCTCGGGCTGTTCGGAATTTAGGTTTATCACTGGTGTTAAAGGTAATAGCCGTGTCACTCCATGGGTTTATTGTTGCTACTTGGTAGACTTCGGCAAGGCTGCGGAGTGTCCTTTTTCGCATATTATTTGATGCGAAAGTCTCGAAGACTGTTAATACCGTATTGGTGTCTCTGGGGTGGCTTTCTGTGGCCTCCGGAATTAGGAGATTTTCGCCAATTTTGGCCACCTGCCGGAGTATCCAACATGCTCTGAGGCTGTGAGTTGGTGTGGCGTCCTCTGTACTGTGAATTTTACAGGGTCCATTGAGCCATCCTTCCAGTACAGTTCCATGCCCTGTAGAGGGTTTTTGCTTTTTAGTGCTTGACCCGGGTGTCTGGTGATGATGCACCCTTTTATTTCGGACTGGGTTTGTATTCAGGGCCGGATTGTCCCAAAATTTGATTTCGGTTTTCCAGGCGCTTTCCATCGCACAGTACTTTCGTACAATGGACGCCAAGTCAGCGAAGTGTGTAATATCACGGCGACTTATGGCGTTGAGTATTCCCTTGTCCGTGCAATTATTGCAGAAGATTGAGATTGCGTCTTCCTCGCGGCAGTCCCTTAGCATGTTCTTAACCAGGAGGAATCTGGCCCAGTAATGATGTACTGTTTCATCGGGCTCTTGCCTGATTTTGGATAGATCGCCTATGTTGGGGTGGGTGGGTGGAATTAAATCCGAAGCCTCACCCCAACTGAGGCTCAGAGGCCGAGGAATTTCCGAACTCGAAAATTTGGATTCCTGGATGTTGTCCAATGAATCCAGCCCGTCGCCTGACTCTAAGTTCAGGTCTTGAGTGATATCCTCCCCTCCACGGGTATCCGGCTTGGAGGGATCGGGAATCCGGACGTAGCGAGTCCTTAAGATAGATGAAGGGTCGCCGCACTGTCCCTCTACCACGGCAACGTGATGGGTGACTTGGGGAGAGTTAATCTCTCTCAGATCGGGTTTAGGCCCAATCTGATCGTAATCCGTAGCGACTCCCAGGGCGGTGAAGCGAACCAAGAGTTTGTTTATGGAGGAGACCTCCATTGGATCTAACTGCTCGGCGAGTTCCGAGATGACATGAAGATTGTTTTCGATGGCTCGAGAAGTCATCGTCGGCGCAGAAGCCGAACAGGCGGTCATAAGAAAACCACCTAGCCGGAGGGTTTGGCCGACAGCCAAAGCTCCCTTAGCAACGGTGCCGTCTTTAAAGACGGGGCGAGGCATCCTTCCTAATGGCGACGACACAAAGGAACTCTCAATGAAAGCACCAATGTCGGTGTCAAAACTGGTGGATCTCGGGTAGGGGGTCCCGAACTATGCGTCTAGGCCAGATGGTAACAGGAGGCAAGGGACACGAAGTTTTACCCAGGTTCGGGCCCTCTCGATGGAGGTAAAACCCTACGTCCTGCTTGATTAATATTGATGATATGGGTAGTACAAGAGTAGATCTACCACGAGATCGAAGAGGCTAAACCCTAGAAGCTAGCCTATGGTATGATTGTTGTTGTGTATGTTGTCCTACGGACTAAAACCCTCCGGTTTATATAGACACCGGAGAGGGTTAGGGTTACACAAAGTCGGTTACAATGATAGGAGATCTACATATCCGTATCGCCAAGCTTGCCTTCCACGCCAAGGAAAGTCCCTTCCGGACACGGGACGAAGTCTTCAATCTTGTATCTTCATAGTCCAGGAGTCCGGCTGAAGGTATAGTCCGGCCATCCGGACACCCCCTAATCCAGGACTCCCTCACAAGGCATTAAGTAATTGGAGAAGCCTCCCCCAAGCTTGTGGGAGACTCTCTTCTTCAATTTGCACAAAATTATATATTTCCCTTAAAGCAGCTTGTTTCTTATGAGCAGGGAAATATTTAGCAGAGAAGTAATAAATCATATCCTGGGGACTACGCACACAACCAAGATCAAGAGAATTAAACCATATCTTAGCATCACCCTTTAATGAGAACGGAAATAATTTAAGGATATAATAGTAGCGAGTTTTCTCATCATTAGTGAACAGGGTAGCTATATCATTTAATTTAGTAAGATGTGCCACAACAGTTTCAGATTCATAGCCATAGAAAGGATCAGATTCAACCAAAGTAATTATCTCAGGATCGACAGAGAATTAATAATCCTTATTAGTAACAAGATAGGTGAACTAGCATGAGTAGGATCATATTTCATCCTAGCATTCAAAGTTTTTTGTTTTAGCTTAGCTAATAATTTCTTAAGATCACTCCTATCATTGCAAGCAAGAAAATCGCTAGCAGTTTCTTCATTCATAACATAGCCCTCAGGCACAACAGGTAATTCATATCTAGGGGGAGAATCTTCATCATCACTTTCATCAATAATATCAGTTTCAATAATTTCATTCTCTCTAGCCCTAGCAAGTTGTTCATCAAGAAATTCACCAAGTGCCACAGTAGTATCAAGCATAGAAGTAGTTTCATCATAAGTATCATGCATAACAGAAGTGGCATCATCAATAACATGTGACATATCAGAATGAATAGCAGAAGCAGGTTTGGGTGTCACAAGCTTACTCAAAACAGAAGGTGAATCAAGTGCAGAGCTAGATGGCAGTTCCTTACCTCCCCTCGTAGTTGAGGGATAAATCTTGGTTCTTGGATCTTTCAAGTTCTTCATAATGATAAGCAGATATAAATCCCAAGTGACTCAAAGAATAGAGCTATGCTCCCTAGCAACGGTGCCAGAAAATAGTCTTGATAACCCACAAGTATAGGGGATCGCAACAGTTTTCGAGGGTAGAGTATTCAACCCAAATTTATTGATTCGACACAAGGGGGGCCAAAGAATATTCTCAAGTATTAGCAGCTGAGTTGTCAATTCAACCACACCTGAAAACTTAATATCTGCAGCAAAGTATTTAGTAGCAAAGTAATATGATAGTGGTGGTAACATTGGTAAAAGGTAACGGTAGCAAAAGTAATATTTTTGGTGTTTTATAGTGATGATAACAGTAGCAACAGAAAAGTAAATAAGCGAAGAACAATATATGGAAAACTTGTAGGCAATGGATCGGTGATGGAGAATTATGCCAGATGTGGTTCATCATGTAACAATCATAACCTAGGGTGACACAGAACTAGCTCCAGATCATCAATGTAATGTAGGCATGTATTCCGAATATAGTCATACGTGCTTATGGAAAAGAACTTGCATGACATCTTTTGTCCTACACTCCCGTGGAAGAGGGGTCCTATTGGAAACTAAGGGATATTAAGGCCTCCTTTTAATAGAGTACCGGACCAAAGCATTAACACATAGTGAATACATGAACTCCTCAAACTACGGTCATCACCAGTAAGTATCCCGATTATTGTCACTTCGGGGTTAACGGATCATAACACATAATAGGTGACTATTGACTTGCAAGATAGGATCAAGAACTCTCATATATTGATGAAAACATAATAGGTTCAGATCTGAAATCATGGCACTCGAGCCCTAGTGACAAGCATTAAGCATATCAAAGTCATAACAACATCAATCTCAGAACATAGTGGATACTAGGGGTCAAACCCTAACAAAACTAACTCGATTACATGATAAATCTCATCCAACCCATCACCGTCCAACAAGCCTATGATGGAATTACTCATGCACGGCGGTGAGCATCATGAAATTGGTGATGGTGGAAGGTTGATGATGGCGATGGCGACGGATTCCCCTCTCCGGAGCCCCGAACGGACTCCAGATCAGCCCTCCCGAGAGAATTTAGGGCTTGGCGGCGGCTCCGTATCGTAAAACACGATGAATCCTCCTCCTGGTTTTTCTCTCCTCAAAAGTGAATATATGGAGTCAAGGTTGAGGTCAATTCGCGCCCAGGGGGCAGGCGCGCCCCCACCCTCGTGGATAGGTGGAGGCCCCCTGACGTGGATCTTCCTTCAAGTATTTATTATATATTCCAAAATAATTCTCCGTTGATTTTTAGGTCATTCCGAGAACTTTTATTTCTGCACAAAAATAACACCATGGCAATTCTGCTGAAAACAACATCAATCCGGGTTAGTTCTATTCAAATCATGCTAGTTAGAGTCCAAAACAAGGGCAAACGTGTTTGGAAAAGTAGATACGACGGAGATGTATCATGCGCTAGGTCGTTATCGTGCACTCAGCTATGTCGTTGGAATTGATGGACTCACTTTTGCCTTTGAAGCCTTCCGATGTTATCGTCATTAGATGGCCTTCAGCCATATTATTGTAATAAGTTCTCTTTGGAGACATTTCGATGTAATAAATGTGATTGCACTCTGTTATAAATCCTTCAAGTACTGTGTGTGTGTGTCAGCATTACCAATCCAGGGATGACACTTATACACAAAGATTTGACCGTTTGAGGTCGGATCGCTACAGTATTAAAGTAGCCACCTTAAGTTTCCCTTAGTTATTATCTCTCAACTTGCATGATTCTCACATACCAATCCCCGTCTACGAGCATGGCCAAGCAATATGAGCATAACGTATATTCCCAGGGTGTTTCAAAGGTAATAGGTTCCTACCTCATGAACTAGATATCAAAGCCACATGTTCCCAATCCTACTCATGCAATATTTGAGGGTAAAACTAATGCATAAAAACTGCGTATGATAAGTATGATCAAAGTGTGAACTTGCCTTGGTGACGATCGATAAACCCTAGAGATTTGTAGTAGCAAGCTTCGCACTCCGGAAAATCTATCATAGACAGACAATAGCATACATAAGCACTCAAGCATGAAGATGCAAAGAAAACCGAAGAAAAAGATCTTAACGAAAAGGTTAGGCCAAGAACTTCGATTTGCAAAAAGAACCAACCAAATCGGAATTACGAAACTCAAGTTACGATCAAAAGAAGTTCAAATTAAAATCTGTTTGAAACCAATTTTTAAACTTTCAAAAATATGTTTAAGTTGGTTAGCTGGACAGAGGGGATCATAACGAAGAAATTGGTGTTGGTTTCGTTGGATTTGACTAAGCGAGCAAAAAGTTACGAGGGTTTAAAAATCAAGGGCTAATCTATGAAGAAATATTCACGGATGGGTCCCTGGCCGAAAATAAAACAGAAAAAGAAAAACCTATCGGACTAACGTTCGTTACGAAAACCCAACGAACAAAAACGTTCGTTGATACTACCTAAACAGAAAACATTCGTTAATTAACTAAACTAAATTTAAAAAACCGGGTTTAAACAAAAAACCGAAAACTAAAAGAATACCGGACCGGGTGGCAGTTTTACCAGTTTGGGCGGTTCGACGACGGTGGCGGCTCTCTAGCGATGGCGGCAAGGCGACGGCTCGGGCGAGGCGACAAACGGCGACGGCTCCGGCGGCGGTGGCTTGCGGCGGCGACGGCTACTTGCAGCAACGGTGGTGGTTGCGGTTAGGGAGAGATGGGGTTGGGGAGGCCCGGTATTTAAAGGGGGGACGACGGCTTGGGCAAGGGGGCAAGGCAGCGGAGGAGTCCGCCTCGGATACGGCGGCGGCCGGCGGCGTGTAGCGGGCAGACTCTCGCCCAGGGTCGGTGATGGCGCGCGGGGAAAGGCCGGCTGGGCTGGGCTTCGGCCCAGTTCGGCGGCCCGAAACATTTTTTTTAGAAAATAATTTTTCCAAAGAGACGAAAAATACGAAAAACATAACAAAAATATTTTTAAAAATTCTGGAAAATTCACATAATTCCCTCCTAATATTTGGACTAATGTGAACATTTTTCTGGATCTAATGCCTAAAATAAAAATAAATATTTTAGTAATAATAAAAATAATTAAACACGCCAATAAAATCAAATAAAATATATTTTATTCAAAATTAAATTTCCAATATTTCTTTACTGTTTTTGAAGAAGTCATATTATCTTCTCCCATTATTTTATTTGTTTGAACTTATTGGAAAAGTATTTTGAATAAATCTCTTTGATCCAATTTGCAATTTTTGTAAATTCAAAAAAATGGATTTTTTTTAGAAAACCTCCAACTCTCTCAATCGGTCATTGAGTTGCTTAAGGTTTATAGGATCAAAATTCAAATAAAACAAATTTCAAAAATGCATAAATGATGGATGCATATGAATGATCTAAATAACATCCAAAATGAAAATTGGGATGTTACAATAAGGACTCGCGTGAGATGGAATCCGTCGATAATTGGATCGAGGAACAATGCTGCCGAACCTCCATGACGGATACTAGTCGGGTGGTCTCTGCGATCGAAAGTGATCGGACAAGATGACCATGGGTTGAATTTTGGGGCGACTGGCTCTATGGCATAGACGTCCCTTAATGCGCGTTTGCGCTCCCGCTTAGGGATATGAGTAACATAGATCATATTCACCGTTTTTACTTCGGGGGGGGGGGGATTTCTTCTGTCCCCCTGTGTTCGGTTGGCGAGGCTCCTCATCGTCGTCCTCGTTGGGCGGTCCTTTCCCCTTATGTTCGATGTTTAGCTTACCGGCCTGTTTAAAGACCCAACATTTTCTGTTGGTATGATTGGCAGGCTTGTCAGGGGTGCCATGAATCTGGCAAGGCCGATCGAGTATTCTGTCCAAACTAGATGGACCATCCTTGTTTCCTTTGAATGGCTTCTTCCGTTGACCGGGTTTAGAGCCACTGAATCCGGCATTGACCGCCGTGTCTTTGGTATCTTCGTTGTTGCTTCGACGCTTGTGTTTGTTGCGTCGTGGCTTGCCGTTGCCATCTCTGGCTTCGGAGGTGCCTGGGTCGCTGGTGCTGTTGCTTCTACAAGTGAGCCAGCTGTCTTCTCCCGCACAAAAGCATGTCATAAGTGCGGTGAGAGCTGCCATGGACTTCAGTTTTTCTTGGTCGAGGTGTCGGGCGAGCCACTCGTCCCGGACGCTGTGTTTAAAGGCCGCAAGGGCTTCGGTGTCCGGACAGTCTACAATTTGTTTGTTTAATTAAGAACCTGGTCCAGAGCTTCCAGGCTGACTCTTCGGGTTGCTGGACTATGTGACTAAGGTCATCGGCATCTGGAGGCCGAACATAGGTACCTTGGAAGTTGTCTTAAAAGGCATCCTCCAGATCTTCCCAGCTACCAATTGAGTTTTCTGGGAGGCTGTTTAGCTAGTGCCGTGCTGGTCCCTTGAGTTTGAGGGGGAGGTATTTGATGGCATGGAGATTGTCACCGTGGGCCATGTGGATGTGGAGAAGGAAATCTTCAATCCATATTGCGGGATCTGTTGATTCATCGTATGATTCAATGTTCACGGGTTTAAACCCTTCTAGGAACTGGTGCTCCATTACCTCATCAGTGAAGCATAAGGGGTGTGCGGCGCCTCTGTATCGGGCGACGTCATGACGCAATTCGGATGAAGTCCGTATGCGATTTTCGGCCCAGGTGAGATTATGCCTGTCAGGCCAAGCTGCTCGTCTTCTCATGTTGGGGCACGCCCCCTTGATCCATAGATTGATCTGGTTTGGTCTGCTCTATTATTGAGGTCTTGTCGTAGATCATAGGTGTATCCTGGAGCCGTTGTCTCTTCGCCCTTACGGCGAGGTGGTGCGTGTTGGTGTTCGGTGTGGGTGGATGCTTTGTCACGCCCACGTGGTGGCCGATCTGGTTCATCGGCGCGATCGTACTTCGACGGGTTTGGCTTCACGGCCTCGTCGTCGAATTGTGGCAGTAGCCGGCGCTTTGGATAAGTTTTTGTTGGGCGTTGAAGGCCATACTCTTCAGCAGCTAGGACCTGGGTCCATCTGTCGTTGAGCGTATCTTGTTCGGCTTGGAGCTGTTGCTGCTGCTTTTTTAGGCTTCTCGCAGTGGTGATTAGCTGGCATTTGAAGCGCTCCTGCTCGAGTGGTTCCTCTGGCATGATGAAGTCTTCATCACCGAGGCTCACATCGTCCTCGGAGAGCGGTAGATAATTACCGTCCTCCGAGTCCTCGTTCCCGACCGTATCGCCGGGGTTAACTTGCCCCTCCTCCACATCATCCTGTTCGGATGTGGGCTCGACAGGGGCTTCGGGGTCTTCGGCACCCTCCGGAGTGTTATCGTCTTTGGTGCCAGTATTACTGTCTTTGCCACGACGCGATTTTGAGCGGCGTCGCTGACGTCGACACTTTGGAGGTGCCTCAACAGGCTTGTCCTCAACTGGATCCTTCCTGTTGTCGTTGTCATCTTCTTTGAGTGTGTCCACCATATACATGTCATATGTGGTGGTGGCCGTCCAACGGCCGGTAAACGGTGGGTCCTGGCCTTGCTCGTCTCCGGCATCGTCGTCCATGTCGTCGATGTCTTCGAAGGCGTAATCCAGCATGTCGGTTAAATATTTGATAATGACTATGAAGTGGGTGGTGGGTAGGATGTAAAATTCCCTGCTCTCAGCTCCTAGTCCGGGTTGGGCGTAGTTCAGAGGTGATTCCTCTCTAATGGCGAGGGATCGCATTAAGTCCAGAGCCTCGTTTAATAGCGAGGTTTGTATAGGGAAATGAGAGTCCGCGGGGCCGCCCGGGGTGAAGGCCCCCTGGCCATGCTTGCTTAGCGCGGATTTCGAGAGTTTGGATCCGGAATCCGGGGTCGAGTCCAGCCTTTTAATGATAGGGGAACCCGGTCTAATCCCGAATTCGCCGTGGACACAATCGCCTCCGGATCCTTAATAGTGCGGTTCGCAGCACAGAGTCTGGTGGGCTCCAAACTCCCATCTTTGGATCTGGTGGTTTGCTCCGGATCTAAGGCCAGAGAAGTGGTCGGGGCCGCGAACCCTTCGAAGATCAAGTCTCCTCGAATATCAACAACATAATTTAGGTTCCCGAAACTGATCTGATGACCAGGGGCGTAGTTGTCGATCTGTTCGAGGTGGCCAATCGAGTTGGCACGCAGAACAAAGCCACCGAATACAAAAATCTGGCCGAGGAGGAAAGCTTCCCCGGAAACGGCATCGTTATAGATGATCGAACGAGCCATCGAGCCTTCTGTTGATGACACGGTGGAACTCTCAATGAAAGCACCAATGTCGATGTCAAAACCGGCAGATCTCGGGTAGGAGGTCCCAAACTGTGCGTCTGAGGATCGAAGGTAACATGAGGCAGGGGACACGATGTTTACCCAGGTTCGGGCCCTCTTAATGGAGGTAATACCCTACTTCCTGCTTGATTGACTTTGATGAGTATAGGGGTTACAAGAGTTGATCTACCTCGAGATCGTAATGGCTAAACCCTAGATGTCTAGCCTGTATGATTTGTCTTAGCCTCTACGGACTAACCCCTCCAGTTTATATAGACACCGGAGGGGCCTAGGGTTGTACAGAGTCGGTTTATAGAGAAAGGAAACTACACATCCGGATGCCAAGCTTGCCATCCATGCAAGGGAGAGTCCCATCCAGACACGGGGGAAGGCCTTCTATCTTGTATCTTCACGGCCCATCAGTCCGGCCCAGGTCACATAGCCCCGGGACCCCCTAATCCAGGACTCCCTCAGTAGTCCACCTCGGATAGATCCCATCCGGAAGATAGTACACATAGTTGTATGTGCGGCCATCTGATTCGAAGGTCACTAGTGGTTCTTCTCAATTTGCTAACTTGGCAAAAAGAGGTGACCGGCCGAGCACGTTGATGTCATTGCAAGATCCATGCGTCCCAAAATATGAATGCCAAAACCATGTTTCTTGATCGGCAATGGCCTCAAGGATGATAGTGGCATCCTTCCCACGACCCTTGAACTGTCCATGCCATGCTTTTGGGCAATTTTTTCATTTCCAATGCATGCAATCGATGGAGCCTAGCTGTAAGTGCATCTAGTGTCACCCCTAGTTGTTTTTGGAGTATTGACGATAAACTTGGTTGAGGGACTAATGTGTTTGTGAGATTCACAGGAGAACACATGTAGAAGTCCCTCTTAATTCAGTTTACCCATCGAAGATGACCCCTAAAAGTGTATGAAGACATTGAAGACAATGGTGGTTCGCGAAGACATTCGTGTTGAAGATAATGTCACGTGAAGACATTTGCTTGAAGGCAATGAAGCGTGAAGATTCGTAGTTTCATTTTTCTTTTTTCCCGAGTCATAGGAACCATCAAACTGTTAAGTGGGTCGAGGTAAACAAAGTCAGAAAACCGACATGATGCTCAACCTAAAGTCACATGTCTTCGACTGAAGATAATGAGAGAAAATCTCTTCCAAAATTGGTTGAGTTAGCTTTACTTGGAGCCCAAGTCATGCTGTCACATGTGTTTGAAATCCGACCATTGGACACATGTCGGTTGTCCATTGACCCAGGGTCATTTCGGACATATCATGTTAGGTTGCCTCCTGGCTATAAATAGCCCACCCCCTTCACTATAAGTTGGTGTCTGCTCCGAGTATTGTGTACGGTTTTTGTCGTTTGAGAGCAATCCACCTCCGAAGCCTTTGAGAGAGAATCCTTGCGAGGACAAACCCAAAACACCCAGAGCCCAAAGTGCATTAAGCATTACTGGAGCCTTTCTATTCTGTGTGAACCGAAGACTTATTACACTTGAAGACTATGATCTTCCAGTCGGTTAGGCATCGTGTTCTGAGCATCCAAGAGTCATTGTGGATTGCTGGTGAACAAAGTCTATGAAGGTTTGGAAGTCTACCTTGAAGACTTTCTTGAGTGATTGGGCGAGATCCGCGGGTCTTGGCTCAAGGGGAATAAGGTGAAGGCTTGGTCTTCTGAATTCAATCTCAGCCTCCCTAACCAGACATACAGTTGTCACAACAACTGGAACTGGTCTACCAAAACCTTGTCTTCATCAAGCAACTGGTTCTACCACTTCACTCATTTACTTACAGTTTAGCTTCGTGAAATCCTTGCTTGCTTGTTCTGTTCGAAGACATTGTGTGAAGACATTCTCTCTGACTGTGTATTTGTCTTCACACTATCTTCCAAATATGATTGGTTCTACCTAGCTGCTACTTGTCTTCATGCGTCTCCTTTATTGTACTTTGACACTCTTTGCATGCCTAGTGTAGTTTATCTTCCGCTGCATCCTGTTTAGTTACTGTTTTAGTTTCCTGTCTTTGAAGACATTGCTTGTTTCGAAGACTTCCATAAAAATCACCTATTCACCTCCTTTAGTTGATAACTAGAACTTTCACTAGCATACCTAGAAACCCACGAGCTTTGTTCATCTCCAAAAGCTCCGAGTGTCCCGAGCATTGGGTGCTCTCAAATACTCTGCACCAAACACTTCTACCATAGTCTTTGTAAATTGTTTGACATAGAAGATAGAGGTGCTCTCTGCCATCGCAAAGTTCTGATCAATGTAGTCCGCCGGAACGCATAGGCCATCATGTGCGAAGTGTCGGTGACCTTCTGCTCGTTGCTATGTCCAAGCAACCCGGCACAATTCCTTCTTTGCTCGAAGGATCGCATGTTGCTTCACGAAAATTGCAAATGTGTATGAACAAGTCTTTGGACATTCTGAACGGGCGTCAGAAGTACCACTGAAAAATGGATGGTGAACCAAAATAATTGCGCATCAACCTCTTGTGCATCGCCACTAGCATACACGGAACCGTCGTGCTTCGGCTTCTTCCTCTTGTGCATCGCCACTAGCATAGAAAGTCCTCTTCTTCGTTCAAATCAAATCCCTCATTCGATGAGGAATCTTCCACGAAAGAGGAGTCGCACGAGCTCATCTACAATGCGGAAATCACTGTCAAACTACCTCCCCAACCACAATACAAAAACCCTTCAAGTTTGCTCATTTTTACCTTGGGGGAATTTCGTCAAACACCTTGCTTGGGGGGAGGGAGGAAGAAATCGGTCGGTTGCGGCTTGTCCGGGCGGCGACGGCGGTACGACAGAGGAGACGACCGCAATCCCGCAGAGAAGACGACGTAGGCGGGCGAGCGGCTACGCGTGGCGGGAAGAACGGTAGGCGGGCGACCATCGGTTGGTCTTGGCTAGGAACAAGCCCAGCCCGACCACGACCTCGCCGTGGAAGGCATAACGGCGACCGGCCCGACCACAACCTCCAGCGGCTGAAAACGAATCGGGGCTGCGGGGGACAGCCGACGCTAATACCACGAGGCAGGCGGCGGGGGACAGGCGGGCGTAGTGGCAGCGTGGCGGGCGGCCGTCGGGCAGGCTGCAGCAGTGTCGATTTTGGGCCAAATTAGCCCATGACGCCGTTAGACGGACGGACGACGGTCGCGCGGAAGCGGGAGGAAGGCAGTTGGGTGGTTGGCGCGCGGCTGGCAAATTTACATCTCCTGTAGGTGGAGATGTATATTTGCATCACGTAGTGTTTTATTTATATCTCCGTGAGGCAGAGATATATTATATTTTTTTGCATATACATCATGTGTCGGAAAGGGGTTTTTGGGCCTCGAAAATGCAAAAGTAATTTTTTTCTGCAACTATTATTGGAGATGCTCTAACTTAGTAGGCACGTCCAAATAGTGTGGCTATGAATTTATTTATTTGTAGGCTACATAAAATAATAATTTTGTGGTTTAAAAACCAAAGACTAATTCCATTTGAAACTATATATATTTGTCTTTGTGGTGTACACCATAGCTTAGAAGATATACTGATGAAAACTTCATATGCACATACTACACATCTGTATATATAGTACATTTCTCCTTTAGAATATTTAGGGGTCTCAAAATAATAGTTGTAGCCTTTTAAACAAGTGCTCCATGTTACCTGAGAAGAGAAGAGTAATACGTATCCACGTTAAGGAAACATACCATATACACTATGTTTTCGTGGCGCGTAAACATCTATGTGGAACGTGACCAGATTGTTTTTCTCTCCTCCTTGCTCCCTGGCGGCTGGAACCCTAGCCGCCGCTAGGAGAGGCCATCTTTCAGCGCTGTCCTCCGGCGGCTCCCCTTCGTCGGCGACCTCGGTCGTCGGTGGTGAGGGGGGTCACTGATCCACACGTGTGGATTGTTTTTACTCACGTGTAGTCTATGTCTTTAGCCTGTTCATCGTCTTCGCTTCGGCGGCGACGATGAAAACGCTGAATAAAGATTTTTCGGATCCTTCCTAACGAGGCCATCGGTCCTACGGTTGGGGGTGGATTTGGAAGCCAGTCTGTTCAAGTAAGGATGGCGTGGCGGCGGCATCCTCGTGGTGGACCTGTGTCCTTGGGCTCCGCCGTTGCGACGACGTTTGCTCCAGCGTCGGTGTGGAGCTTGGGAGGTAGTCCAAGAGCGATTGCAGATTATGGTCTGCATCGACGACATCTGGAAGACGGAACGTGTGCTGGGTTCGTGATTCGTGGATGGCAGGCATAGTTTCCTCCTTCAGCGTCTTAGTCGTGATGGGATGCCAAATCTGGAGTTCGATGGCGTGTCCGGAGTGTTGCCCCAATACGATTCGTTCAACGACAATGGCTTTACTTTTGTTGAGCTATTTTGGAGGTCCGCAAAGCTGCATATCAGCGATGAAGCCGCGTCGAGTTCGGGTGAGGAGATAATTCGTCATTCTTTTCTTCGGTGGCTATTATGGTGATGCCGGAGATAGATGATGGGCGTTGGTGTCAAACTCAAAGATGTTTTGCTATCTTTTTAGTTTTGTCATGTCGGTTTTTACGTGATTTGTACTTTTTTTTTTATGATATGAATGAGATTATGATATGTTGGTGTCAAATTTAAAGATGTTTTGCTATCTTTTTAGTCTTGTCAGGTCAGTTTTTACGCGACTTGTATTTTGTTTTTTATGATATGAATGAGACACCAAACACGTATTACCATAACAAAAAACAGCTCTGGGGAACAGGCGATTTGGTGGAGGCGGTTCTAGAATCGAGCGCAAACAGGGCCAGACGAACCGGACCACCGGAACCACAATCTCGAGACAGACCGACCTGCCGGAGCGCGAGAGTCGAGGCGGCGGCCGGCGGCCGGCGGGGTAGGACAGGCCGGCAAGATGTCGTCGGTGTATGTGCTTGAGCCGCCGACGAAAGGGAAGGTGGTGGTGCAGACAACGGCCGGTCCGATCGACATCGAGCTGTGGGCCAAGGAGGCCCCCAAGGCCACGCGCAACTTCGTTCAGCTATGCCTGGAGGGCTACTACGACGGCACCCTCTTCCACCGGGTCATCAAGTCCTTCCTCATCCAGGGCGGCGACCCCACCGGCTCCGGCACCGGTGAGATCCTAAACCCTAACCAGACCTACGATATAGGGTTTCTGATTCCGGATTTCACTGTCGGTCTTTACCCAACTGAATCGCGGATTGTGCATCAAATTAATGATTAGTGTCTCAGTTTTGAATATCGTTCGAGCCATACATGTGATTGGTGGATTTGGGGGTGTTCTGAACTGAACCTGATGAGTATCTGACATCAATCTGCAGGGGGTGAGAGCATCTATGGGGCACCGTTCGCTGACGAGTTCCATTCACGTTTGAGGTTTAATCACAGGGGTTTATTGGCATGTGCCAATGCTGGCACACCTCATTCGAACGGAAGCCAGTTCTTTATTACCCTTGACCGCTGCGATTGGCTTGATAAGAAGAATACAATTTTTGGGAAGGTACGTGTCTACCTTGACTGTCCCCATTGGAGGTGATTATACAGTTTACCATGTATGTATGTGTGCGTCCAGGTCACTGGGGATTCTATCTTCAATCTTCTGGCCTTGGCTGATATCGAGACTGATAAGGATGATCGGCCTGTATACCCACAGAAAATTCTTTCAGTTGAGGTAGTTATTCCCCTCATGTTTCATTTAGTTCTGGTACTTCTGCAATGAAGCAGATTCTTCTATCTGTTTTACTGTTACTTGTGAAGCCTAAGTAGATGTTGCTTAGTTATGTGTGTTTCTGCTTTTATAGGTACTCTGGAACCCATTTGATGATATAGTTCCACGACAACTTAAGAAGATTCAGCCTGCTCCCAAGGCTGATGCTGAGAGGAAACCAGAGAAGAAAGCTGTTAAGTATGTTCTCTGCATGTTGGAACCAATTTTCCTTGCAAAGATAAGGTATCGGTGTTGGATTTCATTTGACTGTCCATTCATCCTGTAGGCAACTTAATGTGCTCTCGTTTGGAGATGAAGTAGAAGAAGAGGAGAATGAGGCAGCTTCTTTTGTGAAGGACAAAATAAAGAGTATCCACGATGTGCTCGATGACCCCCGTTTTCTTAAAGTGGAACCACAGGTTGAACAACTGGTGAGTATTATCAATTGTGTCCCTTGTGCTTGAGGAAATCTGTAGGATGTTAACCAATCCTTTGCTAGCAAACATATTGCACCACAAAAACCTAAAGAGACCTTGTCCAACTGGCGGACATGGCATTTTATACTGTGCAGCACACTTCTGCTATGTTAGTGTGCATACCATCTGAAACCAGAGATGTGTGTTGCTAGCTTTCTTACTTAGTCAACTTTATTCTTTTGACTTATAGTTGTGTAGATCATGCTTCCTCACTGGTTCCCAATCAACAACTTTAGAAGGCCAGTCACAAATGGGACCATTTTCTTTATTTTTTTCTAGCATTCTCTCTTTAACAGCACTAACTACCTAAGGAGCACTTTTGTACCGAGTGCTTTGTTGGACTAATTTCCTGTCTTTTGTCTTCTATTGATTATTCATATAGTTAAATATATTCCTGTTATACACCATTAATAACTCAAATACATTTTTCGTCTTGAATTGGTTTAGGACATGAGTTGTATCCTGGGCTCTGATCAGGTTTTGCTTAATAAGAGCTACTTGCTTACTATTGAATATTTTTAGACCTTGTCAAATTTGAACACCATTGTGCTTGTTGCAAATATCCAGTCCAAGGAGGAAGAGGAGAAGAAAAATGAAACTGTCCTATCTATCAGGGAGGCTTTAATCTCGAAGAAAGCTGAATCCAGAGAGCCAGAGCATGATCCAGAAAATGATGATTCTCCTGAAGATGAGAATGAGGAGGATTTTGACAACAGGATGCGTTCACGGATTCTAAAAAAGCGTAGAGAGCTTGGGGATATTCGGCAGAGTCAATCTTCCAAGAAAGGTAATTTGCTATTCCTGTTTCTATTAAGATGGCCCTTCTCCAGTTCAGCCATTTACTGTGCCATGACAGACATAATGAGAGGCAGGATTATGTAATTTCCTGCAGCTACTTGCATTTTTTTGGCTGATGTCACATGATTGCTGCATATAAGTTGGAAAACTGAGCAATCTGTTTCCCCCTCTTTGATACAGATAAAACTCATCAGAAGGATAAAGAATTACCAGCTCACAGGTTCTATTATTATGTCTACCTTATCCATATGTTCCTTATCCTTATTCCTTATGCACTGTGTTTTTCTTCTGCAAATATCTATTGGTAGTTTAGTTCAATGTGGTAGGTTATCGTTATGATGTTTTGATCAACCAGAATATCTGTTCTTGTGAACAACACTATTCCTACATGTCCTTTTAGTCCTGAGCTTTTGTTTAATACTAAGCGTTAGTTTCCTGAAAACTCATTTATAAGTCTGTTACTACTTACAAGTATTCATATCTGGTAACAGGCAATAAGTTACCCAGGGACATAATATCACCATTCTGAATGACAACAAATTATGTGATCTTTTTCATATTTAAACATAATCATATTGAAATTACTTTGTGACATAAGGTGCATAGTGGACGGCTAAAGCGTGCGGAGAATGTCAAGAGAGGGCGGGGTAGACCGAATTTGACATGGGAGGAGTCCGTTAAGAGAGACCTGAAGGATTGGAGTATCACCAAAGAGCTAGCTATGGACAGGGGTGCGTGGAAGCTTGCTATCCATGTGCCAGAGCCATGAGTTGGTTGCGAGATCTTATGGGTTTCACCTCTAGCCTACCCCAACTTGTTTGGGACTAAAGGCTTTGTTGTTGTTGTTGTTGTTGTTGTTTATATTGAAATTACTTTTCATTGGCTTGCCATTATGATAAATAGTTTAGTTCTGCATATTGTGTGGTCACAATTTTTCTTAGTAGGGTTACCATGTGTCGAATATAACATGTGGTAATCTAAACATAAGTATCTATGTCATGCAGATACTAGAAGAATGGTCTTGTGTGTGTCTGCATGTCTGAACAACAACCTTTTAGTCCCAAATAAGTTGGGGTAGGCTAGAGTGGAAACCCAAAAGATTTCGAAACTTGGTCATATTTCTGGCATGTGATGGCTAACTTCAACGCATCCCTTTCCATGGCTAGTTCTTTGGTGATATTCCAGTCCTTCAGATCTCGCTTTACGGACTCCTCCCATATCAAGTTTGGTCTACCTCGACCTCTCTTGACATTATGCATTGCATGCTATATCCTTCCGCTTCTGGAGGCCTCAGTTGTATATACCCAAATCATCTCAGACGATGTTGGACAAGCTTCTTTTCAATCGGCGTTACCCCAACTCTATCACTATCACGTATATCATCATTTTGGACCCGGTTCTTTCTTGTGTGGCCACATATCCATATCAACATGCGCATCTCTGCTACCCCTAACTGTTGGACATGTCGTCTTTTAATCGGCGAACATTCATCGCCATACAACATTGCAGGTTGAATCTCCGTCCTATAGAACCTGCCTTTTAGTTTTTGTGGCATTCTCTTGTCACAGAGGATGCCATAAGCTCAGCGCCCCTCATCCATCCAGCTTGATTCGATGGCTCACATGTTCATCGATATCATTCTGCAACATTGACCCCAAATGTGGAAAGGTGTCCTTCTGAGGTAACCATCTGCCCATCAAGGCTCCTCCTCGTGCCTAGTAGTACTGAAACTGCACCTCATGTACTCAGTTTTAGTTCTACTAGCCTAAGACCTTTCGATTTCAACGTCTGTCTCTACAACTATAACTTTCTATTAATCCCCGTTTGATTGTCGTCGACTAGCATCACATCATCCGCAAAGAGCGTACACCATGGGATATTTCCTTGTATAATATCCCTTGTGACCCCATCCATCACCAAAGCAAAAAGATAAGGACTCAAAGCTGACCCTTGGTGCAGTCCTATTACTTGGAAAGTCATCAGTGTCGCCATCATTTGTTTGAACACTTGTCGTAGCATTATTGTACATGTCCTTGATGGGGGTAATGTACTTTGTTGGGACTTTGTGTTTCTCCAAGGGCCACCACATTACAATCTGCGGTATCTTACAGTAGGCCCTCTCCAAGTCAATGAACACCCTGTATCTCTCCATAAGTTGTCTTACCAAGAAAATGCCTCCCATGGTCAACCTCCCAGGCATGAAACCATTTGGTCATGCTTGTCATTCTTCTTAAGCGGTGCTCAATGAATTTCTCTCATGATGTTACGGCCTGAAGTTCTCAAACATTCATGATGTTACAGACAGTTCATCATAAAAAGCTCTTAATACCATTCAAAACTGCTCTCCTGAAGCACAACTATCAAATACCTCCCAAGATGAAAAGAGGCTCAGAAAAAAAGTTCTTCACTACAACATTGAACAATAGCAACTACTCCCTCCGTTCCTAAATACTTGTCTTTCTAGGCATTTCAACAAGTGACTACATACGGAGCAAAATGAGTGAATCTACACTCTAAAATATGTCTACATACATCCGTATGTAGTAGTCATTTGAAATGTCTAGAAAGACAAATATTTAGGAACGGAGGGAGTAAAATATTATATTTTTTCCTGTGCGTATCATTTATGCACTCTTAGCTTGCAGAATAGGGGAATAAACTAATGCTACATACATATTAGGGCATGTGAAATTATAGCTCTTTAACTCTTTTCAGCTAAAAATGTAGGGGGGACCCTGACAGTTATAGCTCTTCAACTAATTTTGTAAAAAAAAAAAAAAGGGCAACCTGGTGCGTGTAGCTCCCGCTTGCGCAGGGTCCAGGGAAGGGTCCGACCACTTTGGGTCTATAGTACGCAGCCTTTCCCTACATTTCTGTAAGAGGCTGTTTCCAGGACTTGAACCCATGACCTCATGGTCACAAGGCAGCAGCTTTACCACTGCGCCAAGGCTCCCCTTCTTCAACTAATTTTGTAAAGCCTCTAAATTTCAGTTACATGGTGATAGGCTGATAGCAAGTCCACAACACTTGCTAAATGATATGGCTAGAGAACCACAAGTACCCGTAGCTGAATTGATAGGTCTACTTTTTTTTACTGGAGCTGAACGGAATAGAGAACCACAAGTACTCGTAGCTAAATGATATGGCACTATGCGACGGCATACTTGTCGACCATGATGAACTCGAGGGCGGCGCCGCCCTGGAAGTACATGAAGTGGCTCACATATGTGGGAGTTCGCCAGCGCAAGTGCCTTGGAGGCTGGCCTGCCACTGGATGATGTGGAGGAGCAGCCCCTGACTCTAGAGGATGACATCTTCAGCATGCTGTGAATTGTAATCTAGGCTTCCCTGACTTTCGTTGACCGGATATGGTGGATGCGACCTTGTGAGAGCCAGACACAACTTGTCCGGATGACGGGGAACTCTGTGGCCCGTGGAGTCGATCAGCCCTGACATCTCTAAGCCTCGTGCAGTGAGGTGCCCGCTCTCTGCGCTGGTACGCCTCACCCTTTCTCGGCCACCGCGTCCGCCCTGCAGCCGACACATTGAACGGGTTGAGTGGCGCCTAGCTGTCAGCTAGGGTTAGGAGGGAGCGGCGGGCGTGTGGGACGAAGCGGGAGGGAGCAGTAAAACGGGGGAGGCTCAAGGGCAACAAAAAATACTCGATGCTCCACGACTGGCTGACAAAGGAACCAGCGACACTGGGGTGCGAGGAGAGTGCAGCATTTCGAGCAGCCTCATGGTTTGGGGGGATTGTGTAGATACACAATAATTCTTTTCGGTAACCGGGTTACGATGTGTTGAATATAATGTATCTTTATTTAGTCTTACCATACCTGTACTATGCAGATAGTGGAAGAAGAGTCTTGCTTGTTTGCACGTTTGAAACACTTCGAAATTTAAACAGTATTCTGCTATAATCTACTCCCACAGTTGCTCCTGATTTTATTAACAATATGTTGGTAATCTAGTTTAGCAGTTGTCCTCTGAATTTATTAACAATTTAAATGTCCACAGGAGTGATGACGACGACGACGACGATGATCATCAATCATCAAAATCACGGAAACTGTCTTTGAAGAAAAAAGGTATTGGCTCTGAAGCCAATACTGAAAGGATGTCCAGAGGAGATGTTAATTTGCAACTGCTAAATCCAGCTGAACAAGAGAAACATTTGAAAAAACAGAGAAAACGCAGCCTCCAAGGCCGTGAAGAGGAGGTATTGTTTTTCTGCTTTCTTGTGTCCACCTTCCTTGTGCCATTTCATGATGGATCATGCATATTCATATTCCAGCTGACATCTCTTCTACGTGTCAGCTTTTGCTCTTGAAGTTGAGTGCCTAACTGTTTCTTAAACGTCAATTTTTTTCGTTAGACTTTAGCAAAGTTACAGAAGTTCAAGGCTTCCTTGATGAGTAATAAGCCTGCTAATATGGAAACAAAGGCAGAAGACAGTGAGGACTACAAAGAGTGGCATGCCAACCGTCTCACTTTCGCACCTGAATCTTCGAAGGTACTGGTATCTTTGCGGCTCTTCTTTTTCCCGCGCACACAAGGGAAATTGATGCATGAACCTATTTTATCTTTATACAGGATGGTATGACTAGGAAGGATGATCCAAATGACTATGTAGTGGTTGACCCTCTTCTGGAGAAAGGAAAACAGAAGTTTAACAAGATGCAAGCGAAGTTAAAGAAGAGAGATCGTGAATGGGCTGGCAGATCTCTCACATGACCCCTTTTGAGGTGCGTCTGCTAATCTTTCTAGTGACAAATAAATTGGATGGTAGTAGTACCGAACAAATGCTTTGAGCCTTTTATGTAGCTTGTTATCATACCACATTGTAGCGTTGCAGTATCTATAATTCGTTGTGTCTCAGATAAATCTTCTCAGTGATAGTATATCCTTCTGAATTTCTCCCACTTCTCGTTGACTAATTAATTAACACCCGCCTCCTTTTGCCCCCAGAGTTGCATCGTGCAAAAATGTAAACCATCGTACCGTGCAATGTGGCTGCTGCAGTTTTGGTGTTGAGTTGGATTCGGAACCTGAGCATAACAGATTCAGGTTCGTAATGGTAGAGTGACCACATGTGGACTGTCTGTACCAAACTGTAAATAGCAATTGTAGAATACTTTTTTTTAATTGAGAAAAACATTTTGATAATTTACCCTTTAACAAGGCAACGTTACTGTAACATCTGAGATGCACCCTGTCGCATGCCATGCGTATTATAGCCTATCATGTCAACTCTAATCTAAAACAGTTTTGCTAAGTCTCAGTCGACTTAGACTTCGTTAATATTCCTTTGATCTTGCACGGGGACCTGTACAAAAAATTTCTTTTCAGTTTTTTTTTCCTTATATACTACCTCCGTTCCATATCAATACTAAATCAGCGACGAGTAATATGGAACGGAGGGAGTATATCACTTGAGACTTGGTTTGAGACCTAGACACACCCAATCTAAAATGGCCAATGCTAGGCGCTGGCCGACCGGCCGGGAGCTCAGATGGGTCACCCCACGCGCCGTCCGATAGGGGCAGTCATCAGCCGTTGGATCCCACATCTCAGATTTGATCGGCAAAAGAAGCAAACGAGGAATAATCCCACATATCTCGTCCCCTGCTCCCAACGGCGCCCACGGAGTGCCACCCAACGCCTGCAGCAGCTTGCCGTTGCCACCCACTCATGCAGCACACTCGCTGGTCTCGTTGCTGCAGACCCGCTTGGCCGCTCCCAGTACTAGCGGCCTTGTTGTCCATAGAAGCAGCCTTGCCTTGCCGTTTCCATGCCACTCCTCGTCGGTCCCAACTATAAAAGTGCATGCTCTAGCCAATGCAATTAAAAGACCGATCTGATAGAAGAGACTAGGCAGTATATTATACGTCAACACTCCTCCTCACGTGCGGCTTCTTCATGCCTAAACGTGGACTGAAAGAGGGCTGCAATTTAATGCGCCAGCTGGGTCTGCAATTTAATGTGCCAGCCGGGTCTTGAACTCAAGACCTTCACGAAATCAGTAAGGGCCGAGGTAGACACAATAGCCTGACGTAGAGCGACACGTGTTCGCCGTCTATCTCTCTGCCAACCCCGTCCACCATCGCCGTATGAAGCATATTGAGTTCGACATTCACTTCGTTCGCGAGCAGGTGGCTCTTGGAAAGGTTCGTGTTTTGCACGTTCCTACCACTCAGCGGTTTGCCGATGTCATGACTAAAGGACTATCGACCCCAGTCTTTGAGGAGTTTTGGTCCAGTCTCTGTGTCTCCGGCGACGCTTCGACTGCACGGGAGGGGAAGGGGGGTGTTGAGAGTACGTTGTCCACTGCATGTGTATGGGACTTGGGTCTGTATTTATACCGTTGTATTTCTCTCTCCCCCTTGTATATTTGTATATCTTGAGAGACAAGTAGAGGCCGGTCCACCCTGTACCTATGTATGTGCACTATGCACACGATTAATGATTATCGATTCGTGCAATCTCATTCTTCCTAACTAACACCAGCATCAGGTCGCCGCACCTTGCCTCGCCGGTTCAAGCGCCACACCTTGCCGTCTCAGCGCGCCTCGCTCGTTGCAGCACCTGTGCCCATCGGTCCCAGCAATCCTCGTAGCATCTGAGTTGTCGGTCTCAGCAATCAGCGAAGCCGGTTCCAGCAATTGACCTTGTCTGATGCAGCAATCCATGTCCTCGGTTCCAACATCAGGCGTTGTCATGGTCCCCCTAGCTTGCAGCAACCCGTGTCGTCGGTTCCAGCATTAGGCAATGTCGGTCCCACCATCGATGTCGGCCGCTCCCAGCATCCCCACCGGCCACTTCCAGCATCGCCACCCTGTGGTTGTAGCGGCCAAACCAGCCGCTCCTAGCATCGATGACGTTCATCGGTTGTTACCCCGTTTACAGACTTCGGCCGCGGAAAAGAATTCTATAAGACCAGGTCTCATCCAAGACCCATCCTGATGGATGACACGTGACATTTATAAATCACAAAGCATCTATTCCACCCCCACTTGAAATAGGGGGGGGGGGGATTAGATGCTTTGGGATTTATGAATGCACGTGTCATCCATGAGAATGGGTCTCATCTGCTAACCGTGAGACCTGGTCTCATATAATTTTTTTCCTTCGGCGCAGCATCTTTCCAACAATAGTTTGCCCTGGTTGCCTTGGAGAAAGCAGAGGATATATGACGGGCTCGGATCATGCCTTACGGCCTTATCGGGAAGGAAAAGAGCAGCAGCGGCATGTAAAGTCAATATACAGCCCCCCCCCCCCCCCCCCCCCCCCCCCACTCAAGTTTGTGAATGAGCCAGCACTGCAAACATGTCAATGTTAAGCATGCTAGAAACTACATACACCAAGGTAAAGTATTTTTAACCTCAAAAAGAACGTGGGCATTCATAATGCCCCTCTCCTCTTGTAATTACTTAAGCTCACTCTCTATCTGAAACGGAGCTAATATACAGACAACCCTGTGTGTGTGTGTGCGCCAATGCTAGCTTTCCGCCGTTCTCCACAACCCCGCGTCAGCCGTCGGTGAGCTAACCCTTTCCTGCCCGTGCGAGCTGCTGTCGCCAGCAGGGACGGTGGCCCGCGCCTGGTCGTAGGCGATGCCGAGGTTTCTGAGCCGGTTGAGCTCCGGCAGTATGACGGTGCCGAGGTCCGGTCGGTCCCGCCGCCGCATCTCCGTGCACTTGAGCGAGAGCTTGGCGAACCCCAGCGCGTCCTCGACGGGCCAGTCCTTGACGGTGATGTCCAGCATCTGTGCGAAGGTTCCGGACTCGATGGCCTTCTCGACGTGATGCGTCAGCCCCATGGGCGGCCGCGCGGTGATCACCTGCAGCAGCAGCACGCCCAGAGAATAGATGTCCGACTTGACGCCCAGCTTGCCCGTTTGCTGGTACTCCGGGTCAATGTAGCAGAAGGTGCCCGCCGTGGCAGTCAGCCGGTACTGCGTGACGCTGTCCGCCACCGCCGGTGGCACGAGGCGCGCCAGCCCGACGTCGCTGATCTTGCTCACGTAGTTGCGGTCCAGCAGGATGTTGGCCGGCTTGAGGTCTCGGTGCACCAGCGGCTCCGGCTTGGTCTGGTGAAGGAACAGCAGAGCCGTCGCGATCTCAGCCGAGATCCTGAAGCGCTGGCTCCACGGGAGCGTCGGCGTGCCGCCGCGGCGGTACAGGCGGTCCTCGAGGCTGCCGTTCTCCATGTACTCGTAGACGAGGCAGCCGTACTCCGGGCAGGCACCGAGGAGCAAGACCATGTTGGGGTGGCGGATGCAGCTGAGCACCTCCACCTCCTGCTGGAACTGCTTCCGGCCCTGCTGGGCGTCCGGGCGGAGCACCTTGACGGCGACCGGAGTGTGATCGAGGCTGGCGCTGTAGACGGGGCCGTAGCCGCCTTCCCCGATCTTGAGACTGTCGGAGAAGCCCTCGGTGGCGATCTCGATCTCGTCGATGCTGTACTTGCGGTAGCGGAAGTCGTGGTTGGCGATGGCGTCGAGGGCGCGCACCTTCTCGTCGGCCTCCCGGCGCGCGCGCACCTCGGCGTTGCGGCGACGCTGTGCCTCGAGGTCGGCGAGACGCTGCGCGGCCTCGGCAGCCTCCATGGCGGCCCGGCACTTGACCTTCTCCATCTCGGCCAGCGCCAATGCGGCCTCCTCCGACTGACGGGCCTCCTCCAGGCGCCGCGCCTCCTCCATCTTGAGCAGGTGCATCTCCTTGGCCCTCTGCTTGGCGTTGATGGCCTCCTTGCATGCTGCGTTGTACATGTCCATGGTCTGCTTCAGCTCCAGCTTGAGCCGCCTCATCTCCACCTCCACCTCGCGCTGGGCCTTGCACACGTACCAACTAAGCTAAACCCATGCATCGATGGATGGGAAGGAAGGAAACAGCAAGCAAGCAAGCAGGAAGGTAGGAGGAACTCACGGCGGAGAGGGGCGAGCCGGACTCCCGGGGGCTGAGGGGGAGCGCGTCCATGTTCTCGCCAAAGTCCATGGAGGAGAAATGCTCGGCCTGTGCGAAGTCGGGGTCGAGGCTGGATGGGTCGTGGGAGTTGGAGCGCAGCGTGGTGCTGTCGATCCTTCCCGACAGAAGGAGGGGCTGCTTGGTCGCGGACGCCTGCAGGGGGCGCTCGCGGAACGGCGGGCGCGTGGTGAGCTCGGGCCTGTCGATGGAGCGCCTGCTGGAGGACAAAAAGTCGGGCAAGACCGGCGGCAGCTGGCTCCTGGAGCTCCTCCTGGAGTAGGTGGCGAGGAGGAAGTCGCTGTCGTCGGCCGGCACGCCGCACTTGGCGAGCCTGACGTTGACGGGCTTGCCCTTGGCGACCACGTAGATGTTGCAGTAGTCGGGCGCGCCCTTCATGAGGCTGGAGGGCACGTCGGGGTTCTTCCACTTCTTGGTGAATGCGTTCCTGTTGGACGCGCCCAGCGCGATGCTCTGGATCTTGTTGGCGGTGATGTAGTCTATGATGGCCTTGGGGACGTCTGCCTCTTCCAGTATCACCTCCGATTCTTGCACCTGCAGGCAGTACGCTCCTTCAGCAACCTACTCCTATATATGCATGCTACGCCCTCGCTACGTGCTTGATGAGTGAGTGAGTGATGCATGCATGCGTGCATGGCTTACCCCATTCCTAGAGCAGAATCCTCTGAAGGGGACAAAGATCTCCATCATTTCAGCCTCCAGCGCGTCCTGCGTCGTCTCAGCCATGGCAAATCCATCTGCGCAACACACCATCGCTACGTTGTTGCACTAGCTTTATGGGAGAAATCATCAAGAATCATGTGGCGGAAGAAAGTTACGACGTACGGTTGGCTGCAGGAGGGTGGGCCGCCACGTGGAGGAGAATGATATGGGAGGCGCCGGAGAGGAGGTGGTCCACCACCCATTTCATGGCCAGTTGGCTGTTGCGGTCCCGGTCGATGGCAACCACGATGGTCGACGCCGGCTGGTGCAGGCTCGGCGGCGAGGTCAGCCGGTGCTCATCGGGGCTCAGGGGGCTTCCCTGCATCATCGGTTCCACCGGGAATGGATGCCGGCGATGCTCCGATCACTTGGATGGATGTCAAATGTTGCAACAAGAGAAAGAGAAAGGAGAGGCAGAGAGGTTGAGGGAACGACGGAAGCGTCCCTTCTCCTCTTCCTCCTGCTCCCTTCCTTCCTTGCCTACAAAGATCCTCCCCGTGCATGCCGCCGTTAAATGACCTAGGGAGGGAGGGGGTACCAGATTAGACCACCACTCTTGGCTATTCTTGCACGCTCCCTCTTTTGGCTCCCGGAGAAGCTTGACCCAGACCAAACCTAAAATTAAACCATGGCCACTTCAACTATACAAAGATCCACGCTTTACTCCACTACTAGGCATAGGCAGAGGCAACACATGGCACGGCAGGTGACATCCTCCAACATCTCTAACTATGTTATGTACAACTACAAAACTGTACACTTTCTAGATTTCTCGCAGGCTAGTCAAATGAATGGTTTTACAAGGTCAGGTAGGTCCTGATCATTGCCGAACCAGTCGGGTCCGAGAGGAGGTGTCTGACGAGGTTCATTCGCAGAGTGTTTGGCGCAATTGCAAACATGTAGAGTGCAAACAGCATGAGATCCACCGACGAAAGCGTCGAACCAAGGAATCCTTGCCACATCCTGTTCAAGAGATCGATCCATCAAAAGTCACGCGCAAGGAAATATTTACTTGTTCAAACTTTTTTCTATCAATGGGAAGATACACATCCTTGCGTACTCGCGAAAAAAGGAAATACTTAGTCCGGGACCTGAAAACAAGCAATAAATGCATCGAGCGGGTGTAATTACCATTTGGGTAACCGGAAAAAGGTTTCAAAGAATGTTTGGATGCCTTTGTTATCCAGTTGAATTATCAAGGCCAATCCAAAGAGGAAGAATGAGCGCTGACGTTTCCGTTCTTGAGGCCATAGTGTTCCCCATGCTGAAATATCAGACAGTGGTTAGCAGCAGACACTTGTGCTCATTTCTCCTATTCTGCAAAACATCTTTAAGTGATTTTATTCTATCTGTTGAATTTAGTGAACAAGGGAAGAAATCTGTACCAAGCATTGATGGACTGGACATTTCAGAACTTCCAGGCAAATATTGTCCAGAATAGACACGATTTCGTAAGATATCAGATATCACAGAAGCATATCTTGGAGCTTCAGACAAAGATCTGACCACTGAATATCCTATGAATTTTCTAAAATATTGTCAATATGCATGTCAAATAATAAAGAATGACGAGTTCAAGTTGAGGATTTGTATGTACCAGTTGCAGGATGGACCATACTCGCTGCAGCACCAAATGCAAGATTCTTCTGGTCTGTGTTAGGTAAGGATCCTCCAACAGGAATATAAGACCACTCCTGAAATCAAGACTCAACAGAAATTCAGCACACCTGTGCAAGATAAATCAGTATGGATATCAACTCCAAACTCGTTACCTCCTCGTATACTTTTACGATACGAACTCCCATCGCATCCAACCGAGACATCAACCTCTTCTTAAGGAGATCAAAAGGCATTGCATCTTTTGAAGCTAAGCATGTTTCCTGTGATAAATTATCTTGGTCAGTGACCCATCGTTATGGAAACGTGTCCATTGCAGAAGCACACTGCTAAAAAAATTCATGTAGACCTCAAAGAAAACTCGTGTGGATGACATGGCCATGGCATAGAGAAATGTTGGATTGGCTTCCTCAGGGTGTGAGAACTTCTCTTTGAAACAATCTCTGTAGTCCATGAAAACCATTAAGCTGGGGTTGTACGGATATCTTTCAACCTGAAATTTTGACATCATTCTGAAAAATTGAACTGGGGCACAAACCACGTATGAATTTCTCAGCTCGAGTGACATGAATGAAGTGACATATGCAAATCATGAAATAAACCACGAATCAGAAGGAGCACTTTGTGCAGGGTTGCTGTGTACCTCGACTTCTACACCATATGCAGTCTGCACACAAACACGTGGTCCTCCAACCTCATACTCTAGAAGCTTACCAGATGCTGCTCCAGATGCAACAATGGCAAGCCTGCAAAGTATCTTGCGGTCCCTTTCACAATATACTACTCGATGTCCATCTGGAGATTCTATTATCTGTTCAACCTTTGAGTTGAGGTATGTAACACCAGCATCGTTGCATCTGCCAATTATTTAATTATTGTTACTAGGAACAGTCATATATATCATGCTGCCTGATGCAACTGAATTCCAAGATCGTTACAATAGAATGTCTACCTTCTCAGCAACTCCTCGTGCAGCAAGTCTCGGTCCACCCGGCCATATGCTCGGCCAATCATTATCGGCTTGTTACGGTCTAGGTACACGACAGTATCCTTCCATACATGCTCAATACAGCTCTCCAGGCCGAGATCTGGGAAATAAAAAGATAAAAACGTATTACTTTTTAAGATAATGCTGGTAAAGGTGTTATCCAAGCATGCTGCTACATTTCACAGTGGTGAATAATGGCTACCTTTGAATTCGTCCTCCCATACACCGTAATTGTTTGTGAATGGAAGATCAGGGCCAATGAGACCAACAGTGAGTCCTTTATTTGCTGATTCTGCAGCCAGAGATAGGCCGGCTGGACCACAGCCAATGATAACCAAATCAAGCACTGAAGTTTCATCAGCTATAGGCAACAGCTGCAAAGAAAGATTCAGAAGACATAATCAACTACTTGAAGGATGCTACCAGACAAAAAATTGTTAACACAATGACGATGAACTTCGAAACTTAATTATTAACCTTGAAGAAAAAGAACTATACAGAGTATCAATAAAAGAAGGATTGAAACATTCTTAATGCCCGGTCTAGTTATTTGCTGTCTGTGCAAACAGTTCAATTAAAATTCGTTAGAACCAGACTGGGAGCTTGTTTCCTAGTAATAACTATTAAGCACATGCAACAAAGTCAAACCAACATGAAGGTAAAATTAGGACGTTCGTAACCCACTAAGATCCGGCGCCTTGCTACGTAGGAATTATTGAATGATATACTTAGTGAAAGGGCGTTTCCAAAGAAAGCAAGCCAAAGGCATGACACTGGGATAATAGAATGGACATCCGAATCAACAAATTCAACATCACGGATTGTATACATGTTATCATTTTCCTAAGGTGTAATTAATGAACGCACAACCAAAGACATTTCCCTAAGGAGCAATTAATTAACGCAAGACCAAATACATTGTGTACTCTTCTCCTGCCAGGAAGGCAGGAATGACAAGCATGGGCGACCCAAGACTATTCCTGCTTTGATTTGTCAAAAATGAGCAACGCCGTGGTAGTACTAGCATGACGTGCATTTGAATGCCACTTGCGTTCTACTCCCTCTATATCCAAATATAAGACGCCTTTGGATGGAAGCGGATTTGTAGCACCCAGTTGCTCTACACCCCTACACGAACATTAAATTCAAAAAAATACCGAAAAATTTGAAAAAAAAATCTGAGATTTTGGGATATCAAACCTGGATTCCTGATCTACTCCCGTGTGAAATTTCGTGAAAAAATTCCAAGAAACTTATTCATGGCAAAAAAGACAAAAATTTCCTATGTACAGAAAAAACTGTTTGGATGGATTTTTGTTCGGACAGTATTTTCTTCGGCACAGACACATTTGTTGGTATTTTTTCACAAAAAATCACATAGGAGTAGATTGAGAACCCAGGTTTAATATATCCCCAAATTTCTGATTTTTTAATTCTTTTGGTAATTTTTACGTTTAATATTCGTATAGAGGTGTGAAGCACCCAGGAGCTCCTGTGTATTTTCTGCCTTTGGACACTATGGTAGTGTCAAAAACCAGTTTATATTTTGATATGGAGGGAGTAGTATAGTATGTAGATGAGACGCTGCAATAGTACCCTGACTAATTTTTGCTACTGTGGTGTTTATGGGAATACTTTATCTTTCAAACAGTCTAATGTTACTACATCACAAGAAAGAAACAGACTAATGTTAGGGATTTTAGTTTTATAGGCCATAACGCTGGAAGTTCACACAACGCTAATTGTGGGTAAGAATCACTTAAGTAGTGGAGTAGTATATTCAAGATCAACAAAGCATGCATAGAAATCAGCAATTAAATAAGGGAATAAAACAAAGAACAAGATACTAGTAGCAGTAGCCGTAGCAGTACAGAAAAGGATAGAGAGAGAACCTTGGAGGCGATCTTGGACTGGCTTTCCATGGCCTTGGTGGCCTGCATTTGCACGTAGAGCAGCTCGCCGCCGCCGCCCTTGACGTAGTCCTCGTCGTCGGCGAACTCCAGCCCCGGCGCCGCCTTCTCGTCGGGCTTCTCCGTGGCCACGCAGCTCGCCTTCAAGCTCCTCCACTGCTCCGGCCCGGGGCCCGAACCCACACGCCTTCTCCTGGCATCGGCCGCCCGGAGAGGCCGCTGCCCGGCCCAGCGCAACGCGCGGCAGCCGAACGGCGCCGAGATGGCGGCGCCGGTGGACTCCATTGCCCTCGCGGCGGCGCGAGTTGCGGGAATTGCGAGCTGGCTGGCTGGCCGGAAGGGAGGGAGGCGGAGAGGCTAGCTGCCTAGGGAGGAGCGGAGGAGGAGGCGTTGTGGAGGGAGAGGTTTTGGAGAGGGTATCCGGGATATGGCACGTGGCAGACGGCGATTAGGCGCGGCCACATGGAACACGGATATGGTTTCGCTTTTGGGGAGGTGCCGCGGGCGTGACTCCTCCCGAGACGAGACGAGACGAGCGAGAGCCTCGTCGCCTCCGTGTCTGCCTCCTCGTGTCACACTGTGTGTAGGCCGGATGGTTCTGGGCTGGCCTGGGCTGCGGAGGAGATGAGCTTTTTGAGATGAGCTTTGGAACATTCCGCTTAGTAACCAGTGAGCCAGAGAAACGCAGTAGTAGATCGGTGCCACGTAACTGAGCGGTTGTCCGCATGACGCTCACGGCAGAGCAATGCACACGTATTCAAACATTCAGCTTTACAAATAAAGCTCACACCAGTTCAAACTCCACACAAAATGCACCCCTTGGTGTTCGCTTATTAGTTTGTCTACCTGCAAGGCCACCGGACAACAACCCAGCCATCTGAAATGCGCCCGCTAGTCGACTCAAACGGCCGGCCACGGACCGCCAAGTGTTACCTGGTCGGTCCCCAGCCCCCCTTCCCCCACGCGCGTGAGGCCCGTGCACCTGGTCCGGTAAGAGCATGGTTAATAGTATAGCCAACTGCTGGCTATAAGCCATTGCCATGTCATCTATAGCCCATCTTATAGTCAATATGTACAATAGTTGATTAGAAGAGTGTACTACTTTTTTATTATATGGCTCACCTTTCACTCTCACAAAGTGCCTAGGAGCACGTGCTAGAGCTGGCTCTTCACCAAGAGCCCGCTTCCCTTCTCTCTCTTCTTCTCTTTCCTCCAACTAAGCAAAAATATACTAGTTTATTTCTTATAGCCAGCTGACTCAGCTCTATTGTACTTGCTCTAAGTCGCGTTGCGCGGTGCGTAATTTTTCTGGTGGACCCCTTTTATCATAGACACTGTAGCGGCGGTCAATGATGAACAGAGACAGAGTAGTGGTGGTGTGTGTGTGGGGGGGGGGGGTGCGCCGTTTTGAATTTCGTGCCAGTCCCCTCTACTCTCCCACGTCTCCATTTCTTCCTTCTCTCCCGCATCTGGCTCCCCATTTTCCCCTCCGCGCGCGATTCACCTAGGCTCGCCATTGCAACCTCCGCTGAAGCTTGCGCAGGAAGGCAGAGGCGTAGCGGGGACGCATCCGCTACTCGTCGCTGGCTCAGGTACAGTCGCCAGCCGCCCTAGCAGCTCACCCCCCTCGTCGGTTTCCCTGCAGCTGTAGCGGTTTTTGCTCCTTCCTAGTGCTCGTCGACGGGGAAGCGACGATTCCCGCAGTGACATTGAGAGGCGTCGGGATGTTGCGGTTGTTTTTGGAGATGCAGTGTAGCGCGCCCGTGAGATTCCGTGTGATTTTGCGATGATTTTGTCATGCGATTTTGGCGTTTAGATCCCGTTTTCAGGTAGGCGCATCCAGATCACGCACGTATGTCAAGTGATTTTCTAGGTTGATTTTGCCAAACCTAGGCTACCATGTGACTTAGGTTGATTTTCTAGGTTCGCCCAAACCCTAGTTATTATTGCAACTTGAGTTGGTAGATAAATCAGTACTGTCGGATGTGGGGTTCCGGCAAACCCTTAAGGTTCGAACACTGGGGTGCGCGCGAAGTCTTTTCCTCCCACCGATCTACGCCCTAGCTCGCTAAGATCTCGCGGACGAACTCGACGAACTCGCAACACAGAAAGACACAAGATTTATACTGGTTCGGGCCACCGTTGTGGTGTAATACCCTACTCCAGTGTGGTGGTGGTGTATTGCCTCTTGGGCTGATGATGAACAATACAGTGGGAAGAACAGCCTCCTGAGGTTGAGGTGTTCTTGTGTCTGGCTAACTTGTGTGGTTCTGGATGACCTTCAGACTCTCTCTCTCTCTCGCTCTCTTTATCTGTCGTCTCTTTTCGTCCCCTTCTCTATGCTGGTGGCTAACTCTATTTATAGAGGCCCTGGTCCTCTTCCCAAATATTGAGCGGGAAGGAAGCAAACAATGGCGGGCTAATTTGAAGGGAGACAACTAGTACAAGCCATCCTGACAAAAGTGGTCTTCGCCTGCCAAAGGCTCTGGTGGTGACGCCGTCTTGGGCTCCACGATGACCTCCGTCTTGCCGTCCTTCTGGTCTTGGTCTTGTTGCACCGATATGGCAACCTTTTGCCTGATGCCTCGGTACTCCTCGCCCGCGCAGGCCTCCTTAGCACCAAAGAGGAAACAAGGACGCTGCGCGCGCTGGCGCCCGCCTGGTGTCGATCGTCATGGCTCACGTCACGAGGGCCTCGTGAGGTTTGCCTTGCCTTGATATCTCCGCTCGTCGTGAGCCTGCCCGACTGGGCCACTCCAGAGGAGGTCTTGTGTCATCCCCCTCGCGAGGCTTGGCCCCTTGCGAGGGTCTTGGATGCCTTGTTGATGAAGATGGGCCGTACTACCTGCTGGCTTAGCCACGCCGCGGGCCGCAGGCAGGAAAGTCTGGGGACCCCTGTTCCCAGAACGCCGACAGTGGCCCCCGGGCCCAAGGTGTGCTCGGGCTTGGCTTCGCGGCAAAGCCAAGGGTCAAGTACGGAGCACCGCGGGCCCACAAAAGCCTGCGGCCTCGGTTGACTCGTGGCGGTTGATTGGACGTGGGCGTCTCCGCTTCCCCATGCTGCCTCGGCAGCTGCACGACTTGACGAGTCCCTACGACATGCAAGCAAAACCATCATTACATCCGATCGTGAGAGGTGCCGGTTGGCCTTCTCTTACTATAAATGGGGAGGGGGGTTGAGCCCCCGTTGCCCATCTCTTCCTTGCTCGCTTGCTTCTTCTTCCTCGCTCCATTGCTTGCTGTGCCACCAATGGCGCCACGAAGGAAGTTCTCCGCCGCCGAGAAGGGAAAGGCCCTCGCGAGGGACCCGGCTCGCCGGCGCCCAAGCGCGGACGTGGCCGTCCGCGCAAGCACGTCGCGTCCCCTGTTGCGGCCCACTGTCGGAGCGGCGCAACACGCGGAGGGGGGCGTTCCAGCCGTGGCGATCAAGTTGACGAGGGGAGGCGTGCTTTGGTGGCATGGCTCCCCCGTCCGTGCTTCCACACAGTGGAAGTGTCGCCGGAGTTTGTCGTCTGGTCAGAGAATTCGGCCGGCAACTGGCTCCAACTTCCGCGCTTCTTCGCCGACGAGCTGCCGGCCTCTGGTCCAGGCGGACTCTGGCTGCAGGCGGATGGTTGCTGCAGCAAGGCCTCTTGGGTTGAAGTCGCGACTTCTGCCGTGGGCAACATAGCCCTGGCCCGCGGTTGGCAGACGTTCGCCCGCGCACGCGGCTTGGGCCGGCGGTGCGCCCTCCACTTCAAGTACGATGGCGAATCAACCCTCTATGTGAGGATGTTTGGGGAAGATGGTCGCCACGCCGGGTGCTGCCTCGAGGCGAACGATGGCGAGGAGGTGCTTGGTCTCGGGGACGGTCGCGACGAGGATGAGGGCGAGCCCGCCCTCGGGGGCGGCCGTGCCTTGTCCAGCTACGGCGGCTCCTCCTCCGGCGATAGCTCCAGCAGTGGTGACTACGGCCAGCCGCCGCACCCGCATTGAAGGCGGCAGTGGGTCATCTCGTCGCCGCGCCTCCGTGAAGCGCGAAGAAGGATCCGGCTAAGCTCGGGGTGCCGCTAGGGGTCTGCCTCCGCAGATTGCTGCAACGCTACTTTTGTTTTACTCTTTTTCCTGCATCAAGAATGTAACCGGTTTGGGGCCCAGGGGGGCGTGCATCGAACTATGGTTCCTCGGTTGTGGCACCGTGCGTGTTGTGTCGTTATTTCGTCAAAGATAACTTAACCTGGTATATCCGAAACGCCCTCTTCCTCACGAGGCGCTCATTTCCTCGTGTCCATCTTGCCTCGGTGGCTTGCATTTGCTCAGGAACTGCAAAAGCTTGTTAGGAAGTGCGTTAAAAGATTTGCCGTTCGCCCTGGCCCTGACCTGGCGCCTTGTATCGAGGTACCCAAGGGGCACGGACTAGGAGAGGCACGCCAACTTTTAGGCTCGAACGAGGGTGGCTCGCGAGAAGGCAGAGAAGGGAGAAAAATGCTCGCGAGGGCGTCTGCCCAGCCCCCTCGCGAGGCATGCGAGAGAGAGAACACGAGCTAACCCGAGCTGGAAAAATGCAGCGAGAGGTGAGGGGGTCAAATCAGCAAGGAATGCCAAAAGCAAATTTCGATTAAGGAAAAGGGAGCCAAATGCGGAAAGCAAATGAAAAGCCACGTCCGACACATAATCTAGTCTTCAAGTCTTCTCACCAGCGCGGAGCTAAGTGCTGCCACTAGGCATGGGCAGGAGCCCCAGGGGCTGAGGCCAGCACTCCTGAGACTCCGGGGCGTGTACAGCCCCAACTCATTATTACGTGAGAGTGTCATGGGCGGCGATTCTTCACAGGCACCGGGCCTTCTTCACAGGCTTTGGGCCTTACTTCACAGGCTCTGGGCCTTGCTTCATAGGCTCTGGGCCTTGCTTCATGGGTAAAACTTCCGGAGGTGCTGGATGTTCCAGGCGTTTTGGACTGGTACTCCGTCTTGTGTCTCCAAGCGCACGACGCTAGGCCTGGAGATGTGGACGACCTTGAACGGGCCCTCCCACATTGGTGAAAGCTTATGTAGCCCTTCCCTAGAGAGGACCCGCCTTAGGACTAGGTCACTCGTCTCGAGTGTCCTGGAGCAGATGTTGCGGCAGTGGTATCACCGCAGTGCTTGCTGGTACCTCGCCGCCCATAGCGCAGCTTCGTGACGACGTTCCTCCCCCAACACGAGGTCCATCCCCCGCGTGGCGTCTTGCTGCTTTTCGTCAAATGCCAGGACCCATGCAGAGCGATGCTTGAACTCGTGAGGGAGGACCGCTTCAGCTCTGTAGACGAGGAAGAATGGAGTCTCTCCCGTTGGCTTAGTGGAGGTGGTCCGGATGGACCACAGTACGGACTGGAGCTCGTCGTGCCAGCCCCTGCCGCAGGCCTCTAGCTTCTTCTTAAAGGTCCTGGTCTTGAGGCCCCTCAGGACCTCCGCGTTAGCACGTTCGGCCTAACCATTGGTCCTAGGGTGGGCCACCGAAGCATAGCAGATCTGCGTTCCAAGGTTAGCATAGTAGGTTTTGAAGAGGTTGCTAGTAAACTGCGAACCGTTATCTGTGATGATGCGGTTGGGGACCCCGAAGCGGCTCATGAGGCCCTTGATGAACTTGACAGCAGAGCCGGCTGGGATGATGCGGACGACTTCTACTTCCGCCCACTTGGTGAACTTGTCGATGGCGACGTAGAGGTAATGGTAGCCCCCTGGCGCCCGAGGGAACGGGCTTAGGATATCCAACCCCCAGACCGCGAAAGGCCATGTGAGCGGGATAGTTTGAAGGCCCTAAGCAGGCTGATGGATTTGCTTGGCGTGGAACTAGCAAGCTTTACAAGACTTCACCAGCTCAGCTGTGTCGTTCAGTGCTGTAGGCCAGCAGAATCCATTGCGGAACACCTTGCCGACGAGGGTCCGTGACAATGAGTGGTGTCCGCAGTCCCCGCCGTGTATGTCAATCAACAACTCCCTTCCTTGGTCGCTGGATATGCGGTGCAGTGTGACATTGTTCGGTCATTTCCTATATAACTCGCCGTCTTGGATACAATACGCCATGGCTTGTCGGGCCACGCGCTCTGCCTCCTCTTCCTTCTCCGGCAACATCCCGTGTGTTAAGTACTCCTTGAATTCCTTGGTCCAGCATTCCTTCTGGGGCTCGAGCGCCAAGAGCAGCCAAGCTCCGGAGGTCGGTCCACAGGTCGGGGCTCCCGTGGCCGGAGGCTGGGGGAGCTCTTCCCGAGGCTGAGTCGTGCTTGCAAGAGGTGGCGCAGCTAATGGCTTGAAGAGCCGCTCCTCAAAGACGCCTGGCTCCTGCGGTTGCCGCTTGGATGCTCTCCTTCCGATGTCGTCGGCTTCCTTGTTGGTGCCCCGGGGCATGTGCTGCAGCTCCAGGCCCGAGAACTGTTTCTCCATCTTGAGCACCTCTGCGAGGTAGGTCTCCATATGCTCGTCCTTCGGCTCATACACCTTGTTGGAGAAGTTGACGAGGAGTTGTGAGTCGCCTCTGATGGTGAGGCGCTTCACCCCTAGGGCCGCTGCAGCCTTCAGGCCAGCTATGAGGCCTTTGTATTCTGTGATGTTGTTGGAGACCTTCTCGCTGTGCTGAAAGCAGAGTTGCACGGCGTAGTAGAGCTTGTCCTGGATGGGCGAGATGAGTACTACCCCAGCCCCCGCGCCCTGGTGTGCGAAGGCGCCATCAAAATAAATGACCCAACCTTCCAGAGCCTCACTTCCTAGGGAGGTGGACCGGTCTTCTCCTTCCTCAAGTGTCGGGACATCCGTCCATTCTGCCACAAAGTCAGTGAGTGCGCCCCCCTTGATGACCCTAGTAGTGCTGAACTCCAACTGGAACGCTTGCAACTCGATGTTCCACTCTGCGACCCTTCCGGCTGAGTTAGGGCTACTAAGTATCCTTTCCAGTGGGTAGGCTGAGACGACCTTGATGGGGTGGCCCTGGAAGTAGTGTCGCAGCTTGCGTGAGGCCACCAGGAGTGCGAGCAGGAGTTTCTGGGGCATGGGGTAGCGCGCTCTCGCGTCCCATAGTACGGTGCTGACAAAGTACACCGGGTGTTCGACGAGGGCTGGCACGCCGTCGAGGCTCAAGTCCTGCGGAGTTCGGGGCATATCCTAAGGTGGGAGGGTCCCTAAGACCCGACTGTCCTTAGGAGCTTTTGTGATGCCGCCCTGCTGAGCTTGGCCTTCCACCGCTGATGCCTTTGCTGCGCCTTCCTGACCCCGCGCTACTTCAGCCCTGGCCTGGCGCGGCGCGCCCTTGGCTTGGCGCTCCTCCCGAACCGCCACCAACGCCGCGCTGGCGGAGTACGGGGTGGCAACAAGGTAGAGTACCAGGGGCTCGAGGGGCCGTGGTGCCACCATCACTGGGGGGCTAGTAAGGTATTTCTTGAGGTCTTGGAAGGCCCGGTCGGCCTCCGGGTTCCACTCGAACGGGCCCTTCCTCTTCATGAGCTTGAAGAATGGTAAGGCGTGCTCCCCCAGTTTGGAGATGAAACGCCCTAACACGGTCACCCACCCTGCTAGCTTCTGTATCTCTTTGAGGGTCTGCGGCGGGCTCATGTCCTCGATAGCCTTGACCTTCTCCGGGTTCGCCTCGATCCTCCGGTGGGATACGAGGAATCCCAGCAGCTTGCTGGAGGGGACACCGAACACGCACTTCTCCGGGTTGAGCCTCAAGTTCACTTGGCGCAGGCTCTCGAAGGTCTCCTCCAAGTCTTGAATCAATGTCATTGCCTCGTGAGACTTGACCACTATGTCATCGACGTAAGCCTCTACGTTCCTCCCGAGCTGCCGCCCCAGAGCGATGTGCATCAACCACTGAAAGGTCGCGCCCACGTTGTGCAGCCCGAAGGGCATGCAGGTGTAGCAGTACACCCCACATGGTGTCAGGAAGGCCGTCTTCTCCACATCTTCCACCGCCATCTTGATTTGATGATACCCTGAGAATGCATCCAGGAAGCACAGTAGGTCACACTCGGCGGTGGAGTCAACAATCTGGTCGATGCGCGGGAGTGGGAACGGGTCTTGAGGGTAGGCTTTGTTAAGATTGGTGAAGTCAACGCACATCCGTTCCTTCCCGCCTTTTTTCGGCACCACGACAGGGTTTGCCAGCCATTCGGGGTATCGGACCTCTCGGATGGCACCTGCCGCTTCTAGCTTGCGTGTCTCCTGGACGATAAAGGCCTGCTTCTTAGTGGACTGTCGTCTTACTCGTTGCTTCACGGGACGGATGTTGGGACATACTCTTAGATGATGCTGGGTCACCTCCCTCGGGACCTATCGGGGATATACCCCGCGGCGTAAACCGGCCGGAAGTATAACCCGGCCGGACTTGGCGGTTTACTTGAGACCCGGCTGAGACTTGACGATTCACTGGTGACCCGTTTGGACTTGGCGGTTTATGATTCATTGGTAATCCGGCAGGCGGGTCAGAGGAGCAACAAGACCCAGTGGCCCAACGGGCGGTTCATGAAGGCCGGTTCATACTATGGTGGGTCGGTTTAAGGGGAAAGGCATGACGAATATTTACCTTACAAGGAGTTAAAACCAGGACTTGTATTCGGTTTATATTAGAGATAGACTAGTCCTAATCCTAATAGGACTCCACATGTAACCCGCCCCTTCAACATATATAAGGAGGGGCAGGGCTCCCAAAAGAGGACAAGCTACAAGCAAGAAGAAACAATCTTAGGGCTAGACACAAAGAGGAGAGCCGGTTTACGGCGACTCCCTCGTGATGATAATGAGACCTAGCCTCAAACAGCATGTAGGGTTGTTACCGGATGATGTTTCCCGGGGCCCGAAGCTGTCTAAATCCTTGTCTTGTGTATTGATCCGCCCTGCGTCTCTCGTCCCACTCGACCCCTCTCAAGCTACCACATAGATGCGTTGGCCTCGCGACTAAGTCCTGACACTAAGGACATCTGCCGTGACAAATCCACGACAGTTGGCGCCCACCGTGGGGCCTGCGCACGGTGGTGTTGAGTTCTTGGAGGGCGCTATCTCAGGGATCGAGAAGCTTCGTCCGACTCAATGAAAAAGTTCCGGTCGGTTTGTCGGAGAGTTCCAGCCGGCTCGCCGAAAAAGTTCTGTCAAGCTCATCGAAACGTTCCGCCGGTTCATCGGAAATTTCTGGCCGGTTCGTCGGAAATTTCCGGCCAGATCATTGAAAAGTTCCGACCGCCTCGATGAAAGGTTCTGTCTGAATCATCAAAAAGTTCCGATTGCCTCGACGAAAAGTTCAGTCCGAATCGCCGAAGGGTTCTAGCCGCATCGCCGAAAGGTTCTGTCCGAGTCATCAAAGAGTTCCGACTTCGGCTACAGAAAAGTTCTGAATTATCAAATACTTCCGGATTAGCAAAAAGTTCCGGCCGGATTATCAAGAGGTTCCAGCTTAAAAGATTCCGGATTATCAAAAATTTCGATTGGATTATCAAGAGGTTCCGGTTTAAAGGTTCCGGATTATCAAAAGTTTCGACCGGGTTATACAGAGGTTCCAGCTCAAAAGGTTCCGGATTATCAAAAATTCCGATTGGATTATCAAGAGGTTCCGGTTCAAAAGTTCCAGATTATCAAAAGTTCCGGCCAGATTATCAAGAAACCCCGATTCCAGAAATTTGGTTCAAAAAATTCCGGCCAGGTTATGTGGAGACCTCAGGCATTACAAGACACAGAACCAATCAACTCTTTTGTCAAAACAAAAGCAGCACTATGCATTATCCGGCGCCAGCGTCCGACAAAAAATACCAGATGCTATCGTTTCTATGTATTTTATCAGTACATGTTAATTCATCCGACAACAATTACTCTGACCTGTAATATTTTTACGCAGGGCAACTATTAAAAGAAAAAGGGGTGGTGTTATACCACGGATGCACGTTCGGCTGTATCGCGCGGCTTCATGGACAGGGTGTCGCGGTCCGGTTTACGTCAACGTACCGGCTGACTCGCCCGTCTGCGCCACCTTACAACACCAAGGACGACTCGCCCGTCCGCCATGGCCACCGGTTCATGCGTCCACGCCGGCTTACAACATGGAGGACAACTTGCTCGGCCGCACCGGCTTACAACGCCGGGCCGACTCATCTGTCTGCTCCTACGGTTAACTCGACCGTGATTAATTTTAGCATCACTGTGGTGATCATCAACTCGATGGCGGATAATTTCCGGCCTAGCACATCAGGTGATATCCATCTAAAATATATTTTATTAGCACATATTATTTTTGTCAAAGAACAGTTTACCTTTGCCTTGGTCTGCAATATTGTTTATGCAGGACAATTGTTCATTGCAAAAGCTATGGCTGTGTCATGGATGTATAAACTCGTGCAACCATTATGAATGCGCTAGTATCTTACCATGCCATCAAGCTCGGTGAATATATATGCAAACCGCCATTCTGCAGACCGGTTTACATCAATATGACGTGGCTAATTTGCCCGTCCATGCCGGTTTACAATGCCGCGGCTGACTCATCTGTCTGTGCCGCCTTTGAAAGCCGCGGTCGTCTTTGCTGTCTGTCTCTCACGACCTGGTCTACATCAACATACCGGGCCGCACCTGTCTGCCTGAGCTGTTTATTGGGTATGAGCAAGTCACAGCTTGGGTAGCCCGATTTTCTTTCAAATTGGAGACAAATTATCATCAACCGCCGTTTGCACTGGATGGTTCAATGGGCAGGCGCACAAGTCGCCGCCACTACAGTTTTGATTAACTTCAAATCGCCAGTTGGAAGGAACCATTGGCCGGGTTGCTGACACGGCTCATATGGGATCATTTACAACCCGCCGCAGCCACCTCAACCTTCTATGGATTCACATCGTGCTATCAACGTCAATGATATACAAGTTATGTCGGTTTATATCACGGTCAAATATGGAGAGTCTCAAGCCAACTCCTCGAGTCACCTTTGAGACTCGGAGGCTACGATGACATGACTCAGCGAATCTTGCCAGTTTCAGCAAATTTAAGAACCCCAGGATGATGGAGGGAAGGATAACCCGGTCCCGGAGGCTACTATTATATTGATGAAAGTTTAAAGGCTGTCAGAAAATTTCCGGCTTAGAAAGTATATGACAGTTATAAAATCCCGGCTCGATGAAGAAGTTCCAGGTCATCAGAAATGACTCCGGTTTACAATCCGATTCAAGAAAAATCTATTCTCCTACAAAGCTCTGAAGCGCTCAAATCCGGTTTAACAATGTCCGGTTCAAAAGGGAATTAACTTCTCGCAAGTTCGAGTTTAAATGCCGTCAGAAAATTTCCGGCTGAAAATGAAGATTCCGGTTTAAAATCCGGTTCAAGGGAAAGATGTCTCCCACAAAGCTTTGAAGCTCTTAATATCCGGTTTGACATCCGGTTCAAGAAGGATTTATCTCTTGCAAATAGTTAAAGGGTGCCAAAGAGGACCTGCTGCCATGATGCGTGGTTCAAACATGGGTATCCTACCTTATTGGCTTATCATATTATTGATCACTTGGGGGCTTGGTCATGTCTGAACCATAGTCACACCTCTTGATCGGCTCAATGCAACAGCGTCACTTGGGGCTTTGGTCGCGTCCGAACCATAGCAACACCTTTTGATAGGCGTAAAGCCACATGATCACTTGGGGACTTGTGGTCACGTCTGAACCATAGTCACGCCTCTTGACCGGCCTAGTGCCACAACATCACTTGGGGGCTTGGTCGAACCCGAACCATAGCTACACCTCTTGATCGGCGTAATGCCAAAGCATCACTTGGGACTTGTGGTTGTGTCTGAACCATAGTCACGCCTCTTGATCGGCCTAGTGCTACAGCATCACTTGGGGGCTTGGTCGAACCCGAACCATAGCTACACCTCTTGATCGGTGTAATGCCAAAGCATCATTTGGGGACCTGGCTGACTCGAACCATAGCTACGCCTTTTTGGGGACTTGGTCGTGTCCGACCATGGTAATGCCTCTTGATCGGCTCAATAGCCTCTTTTTGCAAATGGTTTTATCATTGCCTTTGCTTGAAATTTTGTTTTGATAAATATTTCTTTTGTTGCGTTTTTAAACCGACAATTCTTAAACCGGTTCGACTATCAAATTACAAATTGACTGAACACGGTCAAATCTTAATCCGGAGGCTATCTGCCCGGTTTGATTTTCTGTTACCATCCTATTATGGAGTAAACCGATGTTTATCAACCCTGCTGGGCTTTCAACTACAAGTTGTCAGTACACGATCAAGTTATAATCCGGAGACTATCAGCCCGGTCTGGTTTGACTACGAGTCGCCAGTATTATATGTGGTTAAACTGGTGTTTATCACAACCCGGTACGGTTTTATCATAAACCGGCACAATATGGAAGGAGTTATCAGTACTCAAGATTGGGATTATCACCATTACTACACAAAGTTGGTAAAACCAACAATGTGATTCAATGTCACAGGTATGATATATTTCATATTTGATTATTTTTAAGTACAGCCTTGGTTATAAACCCGGGTTATATGTTGGGCATTATGACCCGTCCGGCGGTAAACCGCCAGGACACTTTAAATTTGTTGTATGTAGAAACAGGTGGAATAAAGTATAACGATAAATTATCCGATGTTTATTAACCCGGCCTGGCTTTGGACTATAAGTTGCCAGTATGAGATAAGATAATATCCGGTGTTTATTGACCCGGCCTGGCTTTCGACTATAAGTCGCCAGTATATATTTGGATTGCGCCATTGGAATCATGTGCTTATAAATCATTGGGTTATATTATTCAAATAGCCAAACTTGGCTGAATTTTCATTATGATATTGAATGAATAAGGTTTTCATACCAGATTATATTATCTTGAATAGCCAACATGGCTGGATTTTTATGGTTATTAATAACCGATATTATTGAGGTTTTCAAAGTCGCTTTAGCGCAATGGTTATTATTTTATTAAAGGATATGATTTATTCTACAATGGAAGGAATAGTCCCGAGTCGCTGCAGGCTTACAACCCGGCACTTGGGGGCTACGTTATTCAAATTGAGATTACATGCAAGTCTCATGTCGCTGCAAGCATGCATCATGACACTTGGGGGCTAATGCAAAGTCATTTTTACTAGTCTTATTGAAGACCTGACTCATCATATTATAATGAGCCGGCCCTTGGGGGCTACCAATTGCTCCTGTCAACAATTCAAGGTACACAAGTTTTCGTCCATAAATATTGAAGGATCCATTACTCAGTTGGTAAAGCACAAAGCTCTTAGCCTTGTGGACGTGGGTTCAAGCCCTACGATGGAAGCTACATTATAAGATGTTATTTTCATTGAAGTATATATCAAGTGCTGGTTCAGTATTATCTTACTAAGCCGGCCCTTGGGGGCTACACATCACTGCTCAAGTCTACATGATTATATTTACAAAGTCCCTGCTCATTATTGCGTAATGACCCGGCCCTTGGGGGTTACACTGATTGAAGTTTTTATAAGCAATTACAAGTCCTAGGTTGCTGCAAGCATGACAACCCGGCACTTGGGGGCTACATATATGGAGTATTCGGTTTATATGATGAACAAACCGGATTTCTTCAAGGTTGAAACACTTATTGGAGCAAGTCTTAAGTTATCACTATGTTCTCCCCTTAAGACTTGGGGGCTACAGGTATTATGCATATAAAGGAGGAACATCTTCATTTTATCAGTTTTGAGCAAATCAGGAAGATCAATTACATGACCTGGTGTCGACAACAATTATGACCCGGTGCCATCAATATTTATAAACCGGCCATTTTGATAATATCAAACCGGCAAGTTTTACATCTTCAAACCGGCTGAATACCAGATAAGTATTTCAAGACCCATATTTCTTAAACCGGCGTTTTGGGAGCTGAGTCAAAGGAGTTATTCTTCACAATATTTCTCTGTGACAAACCAATGTTGGCAAATTGATTATGAAGCTGGTCTGTTGACCTGGACTTCCCAGAAGGAGGAAATAACAAGGACTTAAGGGTGATCAGGCACCGGTTTACAAGAATTCTTAACCCGGAGCACAACCTGTCAATTTTCTTCTTGTGTTTATTTTGCAGCATAAGTTTACCATGGATAAATCCAAGCTAAACTTGAGGGCTAATGTCGGGGATATACCCCGCAGCGTAAACCGGCCGGAAGTATAACCCGGCCGGACTTGGCGGTTTACTTGAGACCCGACTGAGACTTGACGATTCACTGGTGACCCGTTTGGACCTGGCGGTTTATGATTCATTGGTAATCCGGCAGGCGGGTCAGAGGAGCAACAAGACCCGGTGGCCCAACGGGCGGTTCATGAAGGCCAGTTCATACTATGGTGGGCCGTTTAAGGGGAAAGGCATGACGAATATTTACCTTACAAGGAGTTAAGACCAGGACTTGTATCCGGTTTATATTAGAGATAGACTAGTCCTAATCCTAATAGGACTCCACATGTAACCCGCCCCTTCAACATATATAAGGAGGGGCAGGGCTCCCAAAAGAGGACAAGCTACAAGCAAGAAGAAACAATCTTAGGGCTAGACACAAAGAGGAGAGCCGGTTAACGGCGACTCCCTCGTGATGATAATGAGACCTAGCCTCAAACAACATGTAGGGTTGTTACCGGATGATGTTTCCCGGGGCCCGAAGCTGTCTAAATCCTTGTCTTGCGTGTTGATCTGCCCTGCGTCTCTCGTCCCACTCAACCCCTCTCAAGCTACCACATAGATGCGTTGGCCTCGCGACTAAGTCCTGACACTAAGGACATCTGCCGTGACAAATCCACGACAGGACCCCTACCAGCTGATTGGGCTCCCACGCGAATATCTCCTTGTTCGCGCGCAAGAACCTCACCAGGGCTTCTTCTTGTTCCGGGTCAAGGCCAACTCCTATGGTAAAGGTGGCTCCCGAAGACCCGTCCTCGCTGACCGATATTTGCTTGGTTTCCGCCTTGTCTTGGGTGAATAGCTGCTTCTTCTTGGTGGGCGTGGCCTCCCTGGCTGCGGGGGCACCGGCGTCGGTGGGTTGTGCCGCTGCCGCGGTCTTGAAGGCGAGCCTGACTGCCGTCACGGCCTCCTTAGTGTCCCCCTTGATGGTGAGGACGCCCTTGCTCCCTGGCATCGTCATGAGGTTGTAAGTCGGGTGAGTCGCTGCCATGAACTGAGCGAGAGCTGGGTACCCGAGGATGGCGTTGTACGGGAGACCGATGCGAGCGATGTCGAAGTCCACCATCTCGGTGCGGTAGTTGTTGCGTGTGCCGAAGGTGACAGGGAGGCAGATCTGTCCCAGGGAGCGGGCAGCTCCACCACCCACTCCAGAGAAGGGCTTACTGAGGCCGAGCCGCTCGAGTGGCACGTGGAGAAGGCTGAAGGCTTCCACGAAGAGCAAGTTGAGGCCAGCACCACCGTTGATGAGGGTCTTGGTGACGGTCATGTTGCAGATGGTGGACGTGCAGAGCATCGGGAGCATCCCGGAGCCGACGGTGGAGTCGGGGTGGTCTTCTGAGCCGAAGGTGAGGTCGGCCTCTGGCGCAGCCCAACCCGACGGAGCCCCCGGGCGCCTGGAGGTGGCCCCGATCTGACGGAGGAACGACTTGGCGTGGCGGTCTAACGGTGGTGCTTGAGAGCCGCCCAACAGGGCTGCGACTGCGTGGTGCGTCGGCACCGCGTAGCGAGCAGTGAAGAGGTCGCGGAGCTCCTCCCACGATGCCACCGTGGATTCGGGAAGGTTGAGCAGCCAGGCGCGTGGCTCGCCGGCGAGGGCCATGGGAAGCCAGTTGGCCATGACCTAGTCATCACCCCGGCTTCGAGGACAGCCTCCTCGTACGCCAGCAGGAAAGCTGACGGGTCCGCCGCACCGCCGTAGCGCGGCGGCATCTCCGGCCTGAACTTGGGCGGCCACTGCACCTGCCGCAAGGCGGGGACCAGGGCTCGGAACCCCCTGGCCCCGTTGTCAATGCTGCCGTCGAAGTCGGCGGTAGGGAGCCTTCCATGTGGGCGAAGCGCGGTGGCGACGGAGCGCAGATTGATGGAGGGGAAGCTACGGCGCACCCCTACCTGGCGCGCCAAATGTCGGATGTGGGGTTCCGGCAAACCCTTAAGGTTCAAACATTGGGGTGCGAGCGAAGTCTTTTCCTCCCTCCGATCTACACCCTAACTCGCTAAGATCTCGCGGACGAACTCGACAAACTCGCAACACAGGAAGACACAAGATTTATACTGGTTCGGGCCACCATTGTGGTGTAATACCCTACTCCAGTGTGGTAGTGGTGGATTGCCTCTTGGGCTGATGATGAACAATACAATGGGAAGAACAGCCTCATAAGGTTCAGGTGTTCTTGTGCCTGGCTAACTTGTGTGGTTCTAGATGACCTTCATGCTCTCTCTCTCTCTCTCTGTCGTCTCTTTTCGCCCCCCTCTCTATGGTGGTGGCTAACTCTATTTATAGAGGCCCTGGTCCTCTTCCCAAATATTGGGCGGGAAGGGAGCCAACAATGGCGGGCTAATTTGAAGGGGGACAGCTAGTACAAGCCATCCTGACAAAAGTGGTCTTCGCCTGCCAAAGGCTCTGGTGGTGACGCCGTCTTGGGCTCCACGATGACCTCCGTCTTGCCATCCTTCTGGTCTTGGTCTTGTTGCACCAATATGGCAACCTTTGCCTGATGCCTCGGTACTCCTCGCCTGCACAAGCCTCCTTAGTACCAAAGAGGAAATAAGGACGCTTCGCACACTGGCGCCCGCTGGCGCCCGCCTGGTGTCGATCGTCATGGCTCACGTCACGAGGGCCTCATGAGGTTTGCCTTGCCTTGATATCTCCACTCCTTGTGAGCCTGCCCGACTGGGCCACTCCAGAGGAGGTTTTATGTTGCCCCCCTCGCGAGTCTTGACCCCTCGCGAGGGTCTTGGATGCCTTGTTGATGAAGATGGGCCGTACGGCCTGCTGGCTTAGCCACGCTGCGGGCCGCAGGAAGGCAAGTCTGGGAACCCCCGTTCCCAGAACGCCGACAAGTACCGTTATTGTTCCTTTTGATTTTTGTTTGTTTGCCAACTGAGTAGTATCCAGTTGACAGTTGTAGATGTAAGAGTTGCACACGAACCCAAATGTGGCTGGCTCACCCGGCTTGGGGAAACTTAGCAGTATCCTGGGTTCTTATGCAATTCTATATGTTTGTGTATGCAATCTGGAAATGTTTTTAATTTTGTCCTAATGTTGTAGTTTAAGCAAACCCTATTTACCGTTGCAGTTTGAGGGGTGGAGAAATCCATAGAGTTTATCCAGAGTTTTTTATGATCCTTGTGATTTTGTTTTGTTCTTTTTATTAATGTCTGTTTACTTGCAACCGGTACCCAGTTGGCAGTTCCAGCGGTAATAGTTGCTCATAAATGCAAACTGATTTTGTATTTCTACTTGCAAACTAAGTAGTATCCAGTCGACAGTTGTAGATGTAAGAATTGCACAGGAACCCAAATGTGGTTGGCTCTCCCGACTTGGGGAAATAGAGTAGTATCCTGGTATCTTATGCAATTTCTACATGCATGTGTGTGCAACTTAGGCATTTTTAATTTTACCCTAATGTTGTAGTTTACCCAAACCCTATTCATTGTTGCAATCTGAGTATTATCCAGTTGGCAGTGTGCAACCTGTTTTTTTGCAGTGTTTTTATGTGCGCAACTACATCCCTTTGAGTGTGCAACTAGAAGAAATGATATGTGCAAATGAGTTTTCCACATGTGTGCAACCTGTTTTTTTGCAGTGAGGAAAATGGTTGAAGAGGGAGATGCCCGTGGAAGCGGAGGAGAGGTATTTTTTTGGAGCCCAAAGGCTTGAGAAAGCATAATCCAATAGATGTGTTGTGTTTTTCATTCTATTGATTTTGGTTATGCTTTTGTCCCATGCAGAGGAATGTACCATAGTATAATCGGCGGAACAAGAAAAGGGCTGCTGAGTGGGCCCTTCACATTTTTGTTGTTCTTGATGATGGTGAGGAAGTAGAGGTAGGGATTTTAGCACAAGCTTAATAGTTTTTTGTACTTGAAGGCAATGTACGATAACAATTTTGAGTATATGCAAAAAATCTAGCGTGTTTATATGTTGCATCCTCCTTATTTGTTTCTCTTGATGATTTTTGTATGTGTCATCCTTTTGTAGTTGGAGGATGATAATCAATTATGTGTTGTAAAGCGTGCTAGACAGAAAGCGGAAGCCAACGCCTCTGATGGAGGCAGCTCCTCCTCTGCACGAGTTGCCGAGGTGCCTCAATTTTACCTTTGTTTTTTATAGTTGCACATTAGGTTGGTACTAGTTGGCACCTCTTCTCTTTGTTGTTGCACCTGAAAATTATATAGTGGACAACATTTTTTATGGAAGTTTTTTTACCCAGCTCATAAAACTTCCTTTGGTAATGGTTTTGTCTGCGTGGCCTTATGTACAGTAGTTTTGTACCGTTCATAATTCTCAAATACCCTTACCTACTTTGTCGAATGCGAGTCGATGGAGTTCACCATGAATCGTTTTCCTATCTTCCCCTAGAAGATAGGAAAACCAATCTAGCTTTCCGCCGTCAGCGACTCGCGCTCCACCCCCATTCTCTGGCGGCTCCCCTCCGTCGACGACCTCGGTCGTCAGTGGTGAGGGGGGTCGCTGGATCCACACGTGTCGATAGTTTTAGGCCAAAGTAGCTTAGTTTTTTAGGTTGTTCATCGTCTTGGCTTCGGCCACGACGATGGCGGCGCTGAATAAAATTTCTTCAAATCCTACTCCGATGGAATGATTGGTCCTATCGTTGGGGATGGATTTGGAATCCAGTCTGTTCAAGGAAGGATGGTGTGGCAGCGGCGACATCTTCATGGTGGACATGTGTCCTCGGACTCCGTCATTGCGACGACGTCTGCTCCAGCGTCGACGCAGAGCTTGGGGGGTAGTCCATGAGAGGATGCAGATTATGGTCTGCATTAACGACATCAGGAAGATAGAACATGTGCTGGGTTTGTGGTTGATGGATGGCAGGTGTGTTTTCCTCCTTCGGCGTGTTAGTCGTGGTGGGGTGTTAGATCTGGAGTTCGATGGCGTATCCGGGGTGTTGCCCCGGCCTGATTCGTTCAACAGCAATGGCTTCCCTTTTGGGGAGCCACCTTGGAGGTCCACAAAGCTATATATCCATGATGGAGCCGCGTCGAGCTCGGGTGAGAAGGTGGTCCGTCATTCTATTCTTCGGTGGCTACTGTGGTGGTGCCGAAGGCAGGTGATGGATGTTGGTGTCAAACTCAGGGATGTTCTGCCATCTTTTTAGTTTTGTCATGTCGATCCTTACGTGACTTGTATTTTAATCTTCATCATATGAATGAGACATGTATTATCGTGCAAAAAATACTTTGTCAAATGCAAAAGTTTTTTCCGCTTTAGTTTGCATTCAAAATAACCAAAGTTTTATTGTTAGATGACTCATGTTGTATTACAGCCATCACCCATTTAATTTGCACAAAAACGTATATGCAGTTGACATTCTTAATTTTTCTCTTCCTCCCTTTGTTTTACTTTTTGTCTTAGGAGAGTGAAGTTGGAGGGGAAGCAAATGAAGTAAATGCCCCCCAACGACGTTCACAGGCTGGAAGGATCAGGGCCTCACTAGGGAGGTTTGTGAAGATGAATATGGATTTGGCACCTGTCTAAAGGACTTTCCTGTACGAGAAGATGTTAGGAGGCTTAGTAAACTTAGCCGACACACTGCCTTCAGAGTTGACCAAATTCCTGGTCCAGTCGCACGACCCAGGAAGTTATGCATTGGTATTTCCAGAAAGGGGCATGATCCCATTCAATGCTGCTAGTGTGGACAACATTTTTGGTTTACCGGACAAAGGGCCACGTCTAAAATATACTGTTGAAAAGGATGTTGTGGAGAGAATCAATGACATGTTCGGCCACACTAGGCCACCCAAACACCCCATGGCCACCGAATTCTGCAAGACTATGAAAGCGATAAATGGAGCAACTGATGACAAGTTCCTCACCGGGTGTCTTTTGTGCTACTTGTAAACTGCGTTGGAATTTACCCCGAAGAGGAGGGGTGAAGCAGTATAGTAGAGATAAGTATTTCCCACAGTGAGAACCAAGGTTATTGAACCAATAGGAGAACCACACAAACTCTCGTCGTCAGCACCTACAAACACAAAAGCAAATACTTGCACCCAACGCAGGCAAGAGGGTTCTCAATCCCCTTGAACTCGTTACTCGCAAGGATTAATTCTGATAGTGATAGATAGATAAAAAGAAAAGTAAATAAATTGCAGCAAAGTATTTTTGGTCTTAGTAATATGATAAAAGTAAACCCAGGGGTCATAGTTTTTACTAGAGGCTTCTCTCCAAACACATAGCATACGATGGGTAAACAAATTATTGTTGGGCAATTGATAGAAAAGCGCATAGTTATGACGTTATTCATGGCAATGCTCACACATATAGGCATCACGTCCGTGACAAGTAGATCGACTCCTGCATGCATCTACTACCATTACTCCACCAATCGAACGCTATCCAACATGCATCTATGGTATTAAGTTCATGACAAACAGAGTAATGCTTTAAGCAAGATGACATGATGTAGACAATGTAAACTCAAGCAATATGAATAAATGACACGTCTCCAACGTATCTATAATTTTTGATTGCTCCATGCTATATTATCTACTGTTTTAGACTATATTGGGCTTTATTTTCCACTTTTATATTATTTTTGGGACTAACCTATTAACCGGAGGCCCAACCCAAAATTGCTGTTTTTTGCCTATTTCAGTGTTTCGGATAAACAGAATATCAAACGGAGTCCAAACGGAATAAAATCTTCGGAAACGTGATTTTCTCACCGAACGTGATCTAGGAGACTTGGACCCTATTGCAAGGGATCAAAGAGGTGGTCACGAGGGTGGGGGCGCGCCCCCCTAGGGCGCGCCCCCTGCCTCGTGGGCCCCTTGGTGCTCCACCGACGTATTCCTTCCTCTTATATATACACACGTACCCCCAAACGATCACAACAGGAGCCAAAACCCTAATTCCACCACTGCAACTTTCTGTATCCATGAGATCCCATCTTGGGGCCTGTTCCGGAGCTCCGCCGGAAGAGGGCCATCATCACGGAGGGCTTCTACATCATCCTAGCCCCTCCGATGAAGTGTGAGTAGTTTACCTCAGACCTTCGGATCCATAGTTAGTAGCTAGATGGCTTCTTCTCTCTCTTTGAATCTCAATACAAAGTTCTCCCCCTCTCTTGTGGAGATCTATTCGATGTAATCTTCTTTTTGCGGTGTGTTTGTTGAGACCGACGAATTGTGGATTTATGATCAAGTCTATCTATGAATAATATTTGAATCTTCTCTGAATTATTTTATGCATGATTGGTTATCTTTGCAAGTCTCTTCGAATTATCCGTTTGGTTTGGCCAACTAGATTGGTAGTTCTTGCCATGGGAGAAGTGCTTAGCTTTGGGTTCGATCTTGCGGTGTCCTTACCCAGTGACAGAAGGGGCAGCAAGGCACGTATTGTATCATTGCCATCGAGGATAACAAGATGGGGTATATTTCATATTGCATGAATTTATCTCTCTACATCATGTCATCTTGCTTAAGGCGTTACTCTGTTTTTAACTTAATACTCTAGATGCATGCTGGATAGCGGTCGATGAGTGGAGTAATAGTAGTAGATGCAGAATCGTTTCGATCTACTTGTCACGGACGTGATGCCTATATACATGATTATGCCTAGATATTCTCATAATTATGCTCAATTCTATCAATTGCTCAACAGTAATTTGTTCACCCACCGTAGAATACTTATGCTCTTGAGAGAAGCCACTAGTGAAACCTATGGCCCCCGGGTCTATTCTCATCATATTAATCTCCATCACTTTTATATTGTTTTGCTATTTACTTTGCTTTTACTTTTTTACTTTGCATCCTTATATCAAAAATACCAAAAATATTCTATCTATCATATCTCACTCTCGAAAGTGACCGTGAAGGGCTTGACAACCCCTAATCGCGTTGGTTGCGAGTAGCTATCGCTTTGTGCAGGTACGAGGGACTTGGGCGTGGGATCCTACTGGATTGATACCTTGGTTCTCAAAAACTGAGGGAAATACTTACACTACTCTGCTGCATCATCCCTTCCTCTTCGGGGAAAACCAACGCAAGCTCAAGACGTAGCAAGAAGGATTTCTGGCGCCGTTGCCGGGGAGTCTACGCAAAAAGTCAATATACCAAGTACCCATCACAATCCCTATCTCTCGCATTACATTATTTGCCATTTGCCTCTCGTTTTCCTCTCCCCCCAATTCACCCTTACCGTTTTATTCGCCCTCTCTCTCCCTATCCTCCCTCTCTGTTTGCCTTTTTGTTTGCTTGTGTGCTAGTTTGTTTGCTTGTCGTCATGGCTAGTCTCATATCTTCTCCGTTGTCTCCCGAGTGTGAAGTTCTAAATTTTAAACAAAGGGAGGGAGAAAATCTACCTTAGTTCTTCTTCGCAATTTTTATGTAGGTGTTAATCCTTGGTATAGATATATCCTCGATACCATTACCGGAGGGAACTTCTTGGGTAGCCATACTTTTGATTCTTATAATGCTATGATAGATTTATTTGGCTCACCACCTCTTTTGGTTAATGGAACCATGTTAACTTTGGAGCATGTTATGCAAAGACTTGAAATTATTGAAAATAAAGTTGCTACTAGTGAATCAATTGAAAATCTAGATAAAAGGATCCACAATCAAATTACTCAATATGGATCTAAGGTAGGAATGACCTTGAAAAATATTAATGAAAAGGAACCCATAGTTACTGAGAAGATGACCTTAGATTCTACTAGAATTGATAAACTTGAGGGTATCATTGCAAATTTGGGAACCGCTTTTTCTTCCGTAAAGAATACTCCTAGTAATCCTACTAAAATTTCCAAGCTTATGTATGTTCCTAAAAATAAGGGTGAATCATCTAGTAAGGAAACTACCGATCTTAAATCTATAAGTATTCATCCCAATCTTTTTGCTATCATTAAAGAACCATTTATTACAAATGAATTTTTCGATCTTGTGCCTAAAAGTTTCATAATTAATAAAAATAAAGAAATTCCTAAAGATGGTAGATGACTAATTGAAGAATTACCTACCAAAGATGGCAATACCTAGATCTATCCTTGCTTGTTATGCCTAGCCAGGGGCGTTAAACGATAGCGCTTGTTGGGAGGAAACCCAATTTTATTTTTATTCCTTGCTTTTTGCTCCTGTTTAGTAATAAATAAATCATTTAGCCTCTGTTTTGGTTGTGTTTTTTGTGTTTAATTAGTGTTTCTGCCAAGTATAACCGTTGGGAAGACTTGGGGAAAGTCTTGTTGAACTTGCTGTAAAACACAGAATCTTTAGCGCTCACGAGAACTACTGTCATTTTTATTTGAAGAGCGCTATTTAGTTAATAATTTTTGCAGATGATTAATAGATAAATTCCTCACATCCAGCAATTTATTTTAGAATTTTTGGGTTCCAGATTTTGCGCTAGCTACAGATTACTACAGACTGTTCTGTTTTTGACAGATTCTGTTTTTCGTGTGTTGTTTGCTTATTTTGATGAATCTATGGCTAGTAAAATAGTTTATAATCCATAGATAAGTTGGAATACAGTAGGTTTAACACCAATATAAATAAAGAATGAGTTCATTACAGTACCTTGAAGTGGTCTTTTGTTTTCTTTCGCTAACGAAGCTCACGAGTTTTCTATTTTGAGTTTTGTGTTGTGAAGGTTTCAAGTTTTGGGTAAGAATTTGATGGATTATGGAACAAGGAGTGGCAAGAGCCTAAGCTTGGGGATGCCCAAGGCACCCCCAAGATAATACAAGGACACCAAAAAGTCAAATCTTGGGGATGCCCCGGAAGGCATCCCCTCTTTCGTCCACTTCCATCGGTAATTTACTTGGAGCTATATTTTTATTCACCAACATGATATGTGTTTTGCTTGGAGCGTCTTGTATTATTTGTGTCGTTGTTTGTTAGTATGCCACAATCATCCTTGCTGTACACACCTTTTGAGAGAGCCATACATGAATTAAAATTTGATAGAATACTCTTTGTGCTTCACTTATATCCTTTGAGCTAGATAATTTTGCTCTATGTGCTTCACTTATATCTTTTGATCTAGATAATTTTGCTCTATGTGCTTCACTTATATCCTTTGAGCTAGATAATTTTTCTCTATGTGCTTCACTTATATCCTTTGAGCTAGATAATTTTGCTCTATGTGCTTCACTTAGATCTTTTAGGGCACGGTGGTGGATTCGTTTTAAAGAAACTATTGATCTCTCATGCTTCACTTAAATTAATTTGAGAGTCTCTTAATAGCATGGTAATTTGCCTAATAATAATATGCTTGGTATTCAAGATTTGTGAAACTTTCTTTTGAGTGTGTTGAATACTAAGAAAAGATTGAAGCATGATAATTGTTTTGAGATATGGAGGTGATAATATTAAAGTCATACCAGTTGAGTAGTTGTGAATTTAAAGAATACTTGTGTTGAAGTTTGTGATTCCCGTAGCATGCACGTATGGTGAACCGTTATGTGATGAAGTCGGAGCATGATTTATTTATTGATTGTCTTCCTTATGAGTGGTGGTCGGGGATGAGCGATGGTCTTTTCCTACCAATCTATCCCCCTAGGAGCATGCGCGTAATACTTTGCTTTGATAACTTCAAAATTTTTGCAATAAGTATATGAGTTCTTTATGACTAATGTTGAGTCCATGGATTATACACACTCTCACCCTTCCACCCTTGCTAGCCTCTCTAATATCGCGCAACTTTCGCCGGTATCATACACCTACCATATACCTTCCTCAAAACAACCACCATACCTACCTATTATGGCATTTCCATAGCCATTCCGAGATATATTGCCATGCAACTTTCCACCATCTAGTTCATCATGACATATCCATCATTGTCATATTTCTTAGCATGATCATGTAGTTGACATAGTATTTGTTGCAAAGCCACCGTTCATAATTCTTTCATACTTGTCACTCGTGATTCATTGCATATCCCGGTACACCGCTGGAGGCATTCATATAGAGTCATACTTTGTTTTAGTATCGAGTTGTAATCATTGAGTTGTAAATAAATAGAAGTGTGATGATCATCATTCAATAGAGCATTGTCCCAAAAAAAAGCCAAAGAAAAAAAATAAGTCCCAAAATAAATAAATAAATAAAAAGGGGCAATGCTACTATCCTTTTTTCCACACTTGTGCTTCAAAGTAGCACCATGATATATCAAGTCTCATATATTGTGCTTCAAAGTAGCACCATGATATATCAAGTCTCATATATTGTGCTTCAAAGTAGCACCATGTTCTTCATATAGAGAGTCTCATATGTTGTCACTTTCATATACTAGTGGGAATTTTAAGTTATAGAACTTGGCTTTCATATTCCAATGATGGGCTTCCTCAAATTGCCCTAGGTCTTCGTGAGCAAGCAAGTTGGATGCACACCCACTAGTTTCTTTTGTTGAGCTTTCATACATTTATAGCTCTAGTGCATCCGTTGCATGGCAATCCCTACTCACTCACATTGATATCTATTGATGGGCATCTCCATAGCCCGTTGATATGCCTACTTGATGTGAGACTATCTTCTCCTTTTTGTCTTCTCCACAACCACCATTCTATTCCACCTATAGTGCTATATCCATGGCTCACGCTCATGTATTGCGTGAAGATTGAAAAAGTTTTGAAAAAGTTAGAGTATGAAACAATTGCTTGGATTGTCATCGGGGTTGTGCATGATTTAAATACTTTGTGTGGGGAAGATGGAGCGTAGCCAGACTATATGATTTTGTAGGGATAGCTTTCTTTGGCCATATTATTTTGAGAAGACATAATTGCTTTGTTAGTATGCTTGAAGTATTATTATTTTCTATGTCAATATAAACTTTTGTCTTGAATCTTTCTAATCTGAATATTCATACCACAATTAAGAAGATTTGCATTGAAATTATGCCAAGTAGCACTCCGCATCAAAAATTCTCTTTTTATCATTTACCTACTCGAGGACGAGCAGGAATTAAGCTTGGGGATGCCTGATACGTCTCCAACGTATCTATAATTTTTGATTGCTCCATGCTATATTATCTACTGTTTTGGACTATATTGGGCTTTATTTTCCACTTTTATATTATTTTTGGGACTAACTATTAACCGGAGGCCCAGCCCAGAATTGCTGTTTTTTGCCTATTTCAGTGTTTCGGATAAATAGAATATCAAACGGAGTCCAAACGGAATAAAATCTTCGGAAACGTGATTTTCTCACCGAACGTGATCCAGGAGACTTGGACCCTACTGCAAGGGATCAAAGAGGTGGTCACGAGGGTGGGGGTGCGCCCCCTCCCTAGGGCGCGCCCCCTGCCTCATGGGCCCCTTGGTGCTCCACCGACGTACACCTTCCTCCTATATATACACACGTACCCCCAAACGATTAGAACAGGAGCCAAAACCCTAATTCCACTGCCGCAACATTCCGTATCCACGAGATTCCATCTTGGGGCCTGTTCCGGAGCTCCGCCGGAAGAGGGCCGTCATCACGGAGGGCTTCTACATCATCCTAGCCCCTCCGATGAAGTGTGAGTAGTTTACCTCAGACCTTCGGGTCCATAGTTAGTAGCTAGATGGCTTCTTCTCTCTCTTTGAATCTCAATACAAAGTTCTCCCCCTCTCTTGTGGAGATCTATTCGATGTAATCTTATTTTTGCGGTGTGTTTGTTGAGACCGATGAATTGTGGGTTTATGATCAAGTCTATCTATGAATAATATTTGAATCTTCTCTGAATTCTTTTATGCATGATTGGTTATCTTTGCAAGTATCTTCGAATTATCCGTTTGGTTTGGCCAACTAGATTGGTAGTTCTTGCCATGGGAGAAGTGCTTAGCTTTGGGTTCGATCTTGCGGTGTCCTTACCCAATGACAGAAGGGGCAACAAGGCATGTATTGTATCGTTGCCACCAAGGATAACAAGATGGGGTTTATTTCATATTGCATAAATTTATCTCTCTACATCATGTCATCTTGCTTAAGGCGTTACTCTGTTTTTAACTTAATACTCTAGATGCATGCTGGGTAGCGGTCGATGAGTGGAGTAATAGTAGTAGATGCAGAATTGTTTTGATCTACTTGTCACGGAGGTGATGCCTATATACATGACCATGCCTAGATATTCTCATAATTATGCTCAATTCTATCAATTGCTCAACAGTAATTTGTTCACCCACCGTAGAATACTTATGCTCTTGAGAGAAGCCACTAGTGAAACCTATGGCCCCCGGGTCTATTCTCATCATATCAATCTCCACCACTTTTATATTGTTTTGCTATTTACTTTGCTTTTAATTTTTTACTTTGCATCCTTATATCAAAAATACCAAAAATATTCTATCTATCAGATCTCACTCTCGAAAGTGACCGTGAAGGGCTTGATAACCCCTAATCGTGTTGGTTGCGAGTAGCTATTGCTTTGTGCAGGTACGAGGGACTTGAGCGTGGGCTCCTACTGGATTGATACCTTGGTTCTCAAAAACTGAGGGAAATACTTACGCTACTCTGCTGCATCATCCCTTCCTCTTTGGGGAGAACCAACGCAAGCTCAAGACGTAGCAATAAACCCACATCGTTTTATCCTTAATGGCAACAACATAATACGTGCCTCGCTACCCCTACTGTCACTAGGTGAGGCCACCACAAGATTGAACCCATTAGAAAGCACCTCTCCTGCTGAAGATACATTAGTACAATGACGTGCTAAACAAACGGTTTTTAACCCCTTTCCGCGACGACACTTGGAACCGTCACTAAGTGAGTGTGGGTGATAGGGAGGGGGTCCTTCCCACATGACCCAGAAATCGTCGGGGATAGGCCCTCCTGGGACCCAGGCTGGGGCCGTGTGCGATCGGGCGAGGCATCGAAACCCAATCATTTCTGTAGGTATGTACATCCCACACGGTGAATCCCAGAAATCATTTCCGTAGGTATGTACATCCCACACAATGAATCCCAGAAATCATTTCCGTAGGTATGTACATCTCACACGGTGAATCCCAGAAATCATTTCCGTAGGTATGTACATCCCACACGGTGAATCCCAGAGAATCATTTCCGTAGGTATGTACATCCTACACAGTTCTTTATGTGGAAACATTTGTGCAAGGTGGCCTAATGCAAACAATTTGCTGCCGGAAGCCGTGTGTGATTGTTAGTTGATCGAACATGCCTACTTTCTAGAAACCGTGCGGGTTGTTTGAGTTCATCGCCCACGGTGCTGTCTGAGTAACCATTTGCAATAGAAAACCCCAATAAGCAGGGTAATTAGCCTATTATTGATAATCCATGTACTAATCAAACTGATATTTCTTATAAAACACGCCAGATATTTCATATCCGTATAAAAACAACCAAAATTTCATAATCGAATTACATCAGATAGCTTCGGCGCTCAGTTACGCCATTACACAACAACACCAAGTTTCACATGCAACATCAAAAACCTTTGGAAAGTAGCATCATACACGGTAAATAGACAGATGAATCTCATCTGGGAAACTGCAGAAGCGGAAGGCAAATATTGAGCCTTTAGTGATGTTGAATGTCCTTGCAACTTTAGGCTAGTGGCTATGGATAATTGCCCGCCCAACCTTCGTTCTCTTCAGCAAGACTTCAATATTGTACCGTGGGTGTTGAATGATACCTTCCTCGCCTCTTGACCGTGCAGGTGGTTTGAGAGGTAATCATCGGTGAACTGCTTTGAAAAGTACTGAAAACAAAGCTATGCATAAATAGCTGTTGTAAATTTTGAAATGGCGCAAGGGGTAAAAACAAGGCAAAAGAGTTGGTACCATCCTATAGTTGACTGATGTCTTCTTCATTGTGCAAACAAAGATCTTGCTATTATTCGTCGCAAGTTTCTTCATCCTAACAATCTTTCTGAGTTTCTTGACTTGACTGATATTCATGGGCATCTCATTTCCCCATATGCAAAATGGGTCGAACAATGAGTCAAGCCTCCGACAACAGGACCTACATGTGCAAGACCAAATTGTAAGAAACCTAAATATTAGAATGATTCCTGGAACTGCACAATAATGTGCTATTGGCCAAAGGACCCTGCTTGAACAAACCTTGATGGTAAACCGCAGTGTTTCCCATTGTTTCCCTGCAACACACATAAGGAAGATCTTGATCAGTTAACCGAGAGTTGCCATACTATCAGTAGAATATGTATTGAGTACAGCCAAATTGCAGAACTGAACCAAACAGTTAAATGGACAATAGACAAACGAACCAAAATAGTTAACTGAGCACGACATTGTAGAGTAGAAACATGTATGAGAAGATAAGACAGTTAACAAAACAAAGAATGCTTGAGAACAGTACTACAAAATGTAGCAATTGTTGGACCAAAGTGTTAACTGAACATTACATATCAGAGGACCAAACTTTTAACTGAACATCAGATTGCATATTAACATTACAGAGGACAAATCACTAGAAGGCACTGGCGGTGGCCTCGAGAAAACATGACGAATTGTATTTTAAAGTAGACAACCGCGCGGCGGTGTCGACGTTGGCCTCGAAGACAAGGTGCTCCTCCAAGATCTGGCGGTCGACACGCATGTCAGCCATAGCGAGCTCGTTCGTGCGTGCGGCCGCATGCTACTCAGCTCCATGTTATATTGCGTGTAAAATGGCTGTGGCTGACGCTTAATTGGAGGAGGGGGCAGTGATTTTGGTGGAAGGTGTCGCTCCCTCAGTCGGGGCATGTGGAACGGGAAAGGAGGAGGATGGTGTGGGTGGGGTGTGGATTACCTGACCATATCGACGAGGCCGCGTAGCAAGAAGAAGGGTCGGCGGCGAGGAGGCCGCACAACAAGAAGAAGGGTCGCTGATGTCTACTACACAACCTTCTTCTTGTAGACGTTGTTGGGCCTCCAAGTGCAGAGGTTCGTAGGACAGTAGCAAATTTCCCTCAAGTGGATGACCTAAGGTTTATCAATCCGTGGGAGGCGTAGGATGAAGATGGTCTCTCTCAAGCAACCCTGCAACCAAATAACAAAGAGTCTCTTGTGTCCCCAACACACCTAATACAATGGTAAATTGTATAGGTGCACTAGTTCGGCGAAGAGATGGTGATACAAGTGCAATATGGATAGTAAATAATGGTTTTTGTAATCTGAAAATATAAAAACAGCAAGGTAGCAAGTGGTAAAAGTGAGCACAAACAGTATTGCAATGCTAGGAAACAAGGCCTAGGGTTTATTCTTTCACTAGTGCAAGTCCTCTCAACAATAATAACATAATTGGATCATATAACTATCCCTCAACATGCAACAAAGAGTCACTCCAAAGTCACTAATAGCGGGGAACAAACGAAGAGATTATGGTAGGGTACAAAATCAACTCAAATTTATCCTTTCTGATTGATCTATTCAAGAGTCCGTAGTAAAATAACACGAAGCTATTCTTTCCGTTCAATCTAAAATAGAGTTTGTACTAGAATAACACCGTAAGACGCAAATCAACCAAAACCCTAATGTCACCTAGATACTCCAATGTCACCTCAAGTATTTGTGGGTATGATTATACGATATGCATCACACAATCTCAGATTCATCATTTCAACCAACATAAAGAACCTCAAAGAGTGCCCCAAAGTTTCTATCAGAGAGTCAAGATGAAAACGTGTGTCGACCGCTATGCATAAGTTCACGAGGTCACGGAACTCGCAAGTTGATCACCAAAACATACATCAAGTGGGTCACATGATATCCCATTGTCACCACAGATAAGCATGTGCAAGACATACATCAAGTGTTCTCAAATCCTTAAAGACTCAATCCGATAAGATAACTTCAAAGGGAAAACTCAATCCATTACAAGAGAGTAGAGGGGGAGAAACACCATAAGATCCAACTATAATAGCAAAGCTCGCGATACATCAAGATCGTACCACCTCAAGAACATGAGAGAGAGATCAAACACATAGCTACTAGTACATACCCTCAGCCCCGTGGGTGAACTACTCCCTCCTCGTCATGGAGAGCTCCGGGATGATGAAGATGGCCACCGGAGAGGGATTCCCCCCTTCGGCAGGGTGCCAGAACGGGTCTAGATTGGTTTTTGGTGGCTACGGAGGCTTCTGGTGGCGGAACTCCCGATCTATTTTGTCCTCTGATGTTTTTAGGGTATATGGACATATATATAGGCGAAAGAAGTTGGTCAGGGGAGCCACGAGGGCCCCACGATGGTGGGGGCGCGCCTCCCTGCCTCGTGGCTTTCTCGAAGCTTCCCTGGCATCTACTCCAAGTCTCCTGGATTGCTTCCATTCCAAAAATAACTCTCCCGAAGGTTTCATTCCGTTTGGACTCTGTTTGATATTCCTTTTCTTCGAAACACTGAAATAGGCAGGAAAACGACAATTTGGGTTGGGCCTCCGGTTAATAGGTTAGTCCCAAAAATAATATAAAAGTGTTTAGTAAAGCCCATAAACATCCAAAACAGATAATATAATAGCATGAAACAATAAAAAAAATTATAGATACGTTGGAGACGTATCAAGCATCCTCAAGCTTAATTCCTGCTCGTCCTCGAGTAGGTAAATGAGAAAAACAGAATTTTTGATGTGGAATGCTACCTAACATATTTATCAATGTAATCTTCTCTATTGTGGCAAGAATATTCAGATCCATAAGATTCAAGACAAAAGTTTAATATTGACATAAAAATTATAATACTTCAAGCATACTAACAAAGTAATCATGTCTTCTCAAAATAACATGGCCAAAGAAAGCTATCCCTACAAAATCATATAGTCTGGCTATGCTCTATCTTCATCACACAAAATATTTAAATCATGCACAACCCCGATGACAAGCCAAGAATTTTTTTCATACTTTTGATGTTCTCAAACTTTTTCAATCTTCACGCAATACATGAGCGTGAGCCATGGACATAGCACTATGGTGGAATAGAATGGTGGTTGTGGAGAAGACAAAAAGGAGAAGATAGTTTCACATCAACTAGGCGTATCAACGGGCTATGGAGATGCCCATCAATAGATATCAATGTGAGTGAGTAGGGATTGCCATGCAATGGATGCACTAGAGCTATAAGTGTATGAAAGCTCAAAAAGAAACTAAGTGGGTGTGCATCCAACTCGTTTGCTCACGAAGACCTAGGGAATTTTGAGGAAGCCCATCATTCGAATATACAAGCCAAGTTCTATAATGAAAGATTCCTACTAGTATATGAAAGTGACAACATAGGAGACTCTCTATCATGAAGATCATGGTGCTACTTTGAAGCACAAGTGTGGTAAAAGGATAGTAGCACTGCCCCTTCTCTCTTTTTCTCTCATTTTTTGGGCCTTCTCCTTTTTTATGGCCTATTTTTTCTTTCTTTTTTTGTACGGAGTCTCATCCCAACTTGTGGGGCAATCATAGTCTCCATCATCCTTTCCTCACATGGGACAATGCTCTAATAATGATGATCATCACACTTTTATTTACTTACAGCTCAAGAGTTACAACTCGACACTTAGAACAAAATATGACTCTATATGAATGCATCCGGCGGTGTACCGGGATAGGTAATGACTCATGAGTGACATGTATGAATGAATTATGAATGGTGGCTTTGCCACAAATATGATGTCAACTACATGATCATGCAAAGCAATATGACAATGATGAAGCGTGTCATAATAAATGGAATGGTGGAATGCTGATGGCAATATATCTCGGAATGGCTATGGAAATGCCATAATAGGTAGGTATAGTGGCTGTTTTGAAGAAGGTAAATGGTGGGTTTATGGTACCGGCGAAAGTTGCGCGGTACTAGAGAGGCTAGCAATGGTGGAAGGATGAGAGTGCGTATAATCCATGGACTCAACATTAGTCATAAAGAACTAACATACTTATTACAAAAATCTATTAGTCATCGAAACAAAGTACTACACGCATGCTCCTAGGGGGATAAATTGGTAGGAAAAGACCATCGCTTGTCCCCGACCGCCACTCATAAGGAAGACAATCAATAAATAAATCATGCTCCGACTTCATCACATAACGGTTCACCATACGTGCATGCTACGGGAATCACAAACTTTAACACAAGTATCTCTCGAATTCACAACTACTCAACTAGCATGACTCTAATATCACCATCTTCATATCTCAAAACAATCATCAAGTATCAGACTTCTCATAGTATTCAATGCACTCTATATGAAAGTTTTTATTATACCCGTCTTGGATGCCCATCAAATTAGGACTAGTTTCATAACCAAAGCAAACTACCATGCTGTTCTAAAGACTCTCAAAATAATATAAGTGAAGCACGAGAGTTAATCTATTTCTTCAAAATAAAACCACCACCGTGCTCTAAAAAGATATAAGTGAAGCACTAGAGCAAATGACAAACTACTCCAAAAGATATAAGTGAAGATCAATGAGTAGTCGAATAGTTATGCAACTATGTGAAGACTCTCTAACATTTCATAACAGATCTTGGTATTTTATTCAAACAGAAAGCAAAATAAAATAAAATAACTTGACGCTCCAAGCAAAACACATATCATGTGGTGAATAAAAATATAGCTCCAAGTAAAGTTACCGATGAATGAAGACGAAAGAGGGGATGCCTTCTGGGGCATTCCCAAGCTTAGGCTTTTGGTTGTCTTTGAATATTACCTTGGGGTGCCTTGAGCATCCCCAAGCTTAGGCTCTTTCCACTCCTTATTCCATAGTCCATCGAATCTTTACCCAAAACTTGAAAACTTCACAACACAAAACTTAACAGAAAACTCGTAAGCTCCGCTAGTATAAGAAAATAAATCACCACTTAGGTACTGTTGTGAACTCATTATAAATTTATATTGGTGTAATATCTACTGTATTCCAACTTATCTATGGTTCATACCCTCTGATACTACTCATAGATTCATCAAAATAAGCAAACAACCGATAGAAAACAGAATCTGTCAAAAACAGAACAGTCTGCAGTAATCTGTATCAAACGTATACTTATGGAACTCATAAAATTCTCAAATAAATTGGTGGACATGAGGAATTTGTCTATTAATCATCTGCAAAAAGAATCAACTTAATAGCACTCTCCGGAAAAAATGGTAGCTAATCTCGTGAGCGCTAAAGTTTCTGTTTTTTACAGCAAGATCACAAAGACTTCACCCAAGTCTTCCCAAAGGTTCTACTTGGCACAAACACTAATTAAAAACATAAAACCACATCTAAACAGAAACTAGATGAATTATTTATTAATAATCAGGAACAAAAAGCAAGGAACAAAAATAAAATTGGGTTGCCTCCCAACAAGCGCTATCGTTTAACGCCCTAGCTAGGCATGATGATTTCAATGATGCTCACATAAAAGATAAGAATTGAAACATAAAGAGTGCATCATGAAGAATATGAATAGAAAATTTAAGTCTAACCCACTTCCTATGCATAGGGTTTTGTGATCAAGCAACTTATGGGAACAATAAACAACTAGCATAGGAGGGCAAAACAAGCATAACTTCAAAACTTTAAGCACATAGAGAGGAAACTTGATATTATTGCAATTCCTACAAGCATATCTTCCTCCATCATAATAATTTTCAGTAGCATCATGAATGAATTCAACAATATAACCATCAGATAAACCATTCTTTTCATGATCTACAAGCACAGAAAATTTACTACTCTCCACACAAGCAAGATTCTTCTCAACCGGAATAGTGGGAGTATCATAAGAAACTCGAATACTATAAATTGTTTCCACATTAAAAGAGTAATGTTAAAAAAGAGGGTAATCATAATCATAATCATGACAAGTTTTATAAATATAAGCATCACTACTTTTTATAGCATAAGTGTCATCACAATAATCATCATAAGTAGCAACCTTGTTCTCATCATAATCAATTGAAACCTCTTCCAAGATAGTGGAATCATTACTAAATAAAGTCATGACCTCTCCAAATCCACTTTCATAATTGTCAAAATAAGATTCAACATCCTCCAAAATAGTGAGATCATTACTTCCTAAAGTTGACACTCTTCCAAACCCACTTTCATCAATATAACCATCATACATAGGAGGCATGCTATCATCATAATAAATTTGCTCATCAAAACATGGGAGACTAAAAATATCATCTTCATCAAACGTAGCATACCCAAGCTTGGGACAAACATTAATTGCAGCAAATACATTCTCAAACATGTCATTCTCATCAAACATAACATCCCCAAGATTGGGCCTTTTCATATCATAAGCATAATCACTCTCATCATTAATAGTATGGATAGCACCAATAGTATAACAATTATCATCATCACAATGAGAAATAGGAGCAACATCATTTGGGAGGGATACATTTTTACCTTTGCTTCTCCGTCTTTTCTTTTTCTTCTTCACATCATGTGTAGGTTTAATGCTCTTTTCAGAGCTCCTTATTAATGAGATTGGTTGAATAGGAGGCTCCTCCTCGTTACCTGATTCATCATAAGAAATAATAGGAGAATATTGGGAAGTCTCTTCCCTTTCATTAGTATTCTCTTCATCTTATATTTGTTTTCTTGTATTTATGTAATTGGCAATATAAGGATTTCCAATGCAATTCACCGCACAATATATAAAAATTTCTTCTAGATCAAAATCAAGAAATCTATCAAGATTAAATTTTGGAATACCGTCACTTATACGTTTCATTTCTTCATACCCCAAAAGAAGACTAAGCTCTTTATGATGCTCAAGGGTAATCAAGTTATCACAATTTTTGGACACGATTTGATCATGAAACAAATAGCATTGGAGCTTTAAATGACCATGTTCATTGCAAAGTTCACAAGGATGGCGATAAATATTGAATCTTTCAGCACAATCATCTAGCCTTTCTTGCAACCATCTAGTTTCCAAATACTTATGCCTCTTGCAAAATCTATCTTCCCTATTTGGTGTGTGCTTGCAAGCTCTATGTATTCCACAAAATTTGACATGCTTATAAGAGACATTTTCATCATGACAAGTGCAATCATCATTAGTACTATGGATATTCAAAGAGTTCATACTAATAACATTGCAATCATGCTCATCATTCAAAGATTTAGTGCCAAACATTCTAATGCATTGTTCTTCTAACGCTTTGGCCCAATTATCGGAATCATTATTTTCGTGAAAGATATTAAAAAGATGAAGCATATGAGGTACCCTCAATGCCATTTTTTGTACTTTTCTTTTATAGATTAAACTAGTGATAAAACAAGAAACAAAAAGATTCGATTGCAAGATCTAAATATATACCTTCAAGCGCTAACCTCCCCGGCAACGGCGCCGGAAAAGAGCTTGATGTCTACTACACAACCTTCTTATTGTAGACGTTGTTGGGCCTCCAAGTGCAGAGGTTTGTAGGATAGTAGCAAATTTCCCTCAAGTGGATGACCTAAGGTTTATCAATCCGTGGGAGGCGTAGGATGAAGATGGTCTCTCTCAAGCAACCCTGCAACCAAATAACAAAGAGTCTCTTGTGTCCCCAACACACCCAATACAACGGTAAATTGTATAGGTGCACTAGTTCGGTGAAGATATGGTGATACAAGTGCAATATGGATAGTAGATAATGGTTTTTATAATCTGAAAATATAAAAACAGCAAGGTAGCAAGTGGTAAAAGTGAGCACAAACGGTATTGCAATGCGTTGAAACAAGGGCTAGGGTTCATACTTTCACTAGTGCAAGTCCTCTAAACAATAATAACATAATTGGATCATATAACTATCCCTCAACATGCAACAAAGAGTCACTCCAAAGTCACTAATAGCGGAGAACAAACAAAGAGATTATGGTAGGGTACGAAACCACCTCAAAGTTATCCTTTTTGATCGATCTATTCAAGAGTCTATAGTAAAACAACACGAATTAATTCTTTCTGTTCAATCCATCCTTGAGTTCGTACTAGAATAACACCTTAAGACGCAAATCAACCAAAACCCTAATGTCACCTAGATACTCCAATGTCACCTCAAGTATCCGTGGGTATGATTATACGATATGCATCACAATCTCATATTCATCTATTCAACCAACACGAAGAACTTCAAAGAGTGCCCCAAAGATTATACCGGAGAGTCAAGACGAAAATGTCTGCCAACCCCTATGCATAAGTTCACGAGGTCACGAAACTCACAAGTTGATCACCAAAACATACATCAAGTGGGTCACGTGATATCCCATTGTCACCACAGATAAGCACATGCAAGACATACATCAAGTGTTCTCAAATCCTTAAAGACTCAATCCGATAAGATAACTTCAAAGGGAAAACTCAATTCATCACAAGAGAGTAGAGGGGGAGAAACATCATAAGATCCAACTATAATAGCAAAGCTCGCGATACATCTAGATCGTGCTGACTCAAGAACATGAGACAGAGAGATCAAACACATAGCTATTGGTACAATCCCTCAGCCCCGAGGGAGAACTACTCCCTCCTCGTCATGGAGAGCGTCGGGATGATGAAGATGGCCATCGGAGAGGGATTCCCCCCTCCGGCAGGGTGCCGGAACAAGTCTAGATTGGTTTTCGGTGGCTACAGAGGCTTCTGGCGGCGGAACTCCCGATCTATTTTGTCCTCTGATGTTTTTAGGGTATATGGACATATATATATGTGAGAGAAGTCGGTCACGGGAGCCACGAGGGGCCCACTAGGGTGGGGGGCGCGCCTCCCTGCCTTGTGGCTTCCTTGAAGCTTCCCTGACGTTTACTCCAAGTCTCCTGGATTGCTTCCGTTCCAAAATAACTCGCCCGATGGTTTCATTCCGTTTGATATACCTTTTATTTAAAACACTAAAATAGGCAAGAAAACAACAATTTGGGCTGTGCCTCCGGTTAATAGGTTAGTCCCAAAAATAATATAAAAGTGTTTAGTAAAGCCCATAAACATCCAAAATAGATAATATAATAGCATGAAACAATCAAAAATTATAGATACGTTGGAGACGTATCAATCATCCCCAAGCTTAATTCCTGCTCGTCCTCGAGTAGGTAAATGATAAAAATAGAATTTTTGATGTGGAATGCTACCTAACATATTTATCAATGTAATCTTCTCTATTGTGGCAAGAATATTCAGATCCATAAGATTCAAGACAAAAGTTTAATATTGACATAAAAATTATAATACTTGAAGCATACTAACAAAGTAATCATGTCTTCTCAAAATAACATAGCCAAAGAAAGCTATCCTACAAAATCATATAGTCTGGCTATGCTCTATCTTCATCACACAAAATATTTAAATCATGCACAACCCCGATGACAAGCCAAGCAATTGTTTCATACTTTTGATGTTCTCAAACTTTTTCAATCTTCACGCAATGTATGGGTGTGAGCCATGGACATAGCACTATGGTGGAATAGAATGGTGGTTGTTGAGAAGACAAAAAGGATAAGATAGTCTTACATCAACTAGGCGTATCAACGGGCCATGGAGATGCCCATCAATAGATATCAATGTGAGTGAGTAGGGATTGCCATGCAACAGATGCACTAGAGCTATAAGTGTATGAAAGCTCAAAAAGAAACTAAGTGGGTGTGCATCCAACTCTGTTGCTTACTAAGACCTAGGGCATTTTGAGGAAGCCCGTCATTGGAATATACAAGCCAAGTTCTATAATGAAAGATTCCCACTAGTATATGAAAGTGACAACATAGGAGACTCTCTATCATGAAGATCATGGTGCTACTTTGAAGCACAAGTGCGGTAAAAGTATAGTAGCATTGCCCCTTCTCTCTTTTCCTCTCATTTTGTTTTTGTTTTTTGGGCCTTCTCCTTTTTTATGGACTATTTTTTCTTTTCTTTTTTTTTGTCCGGAGTCTCATCCCGACTTGTGGGGGAATCATAGTCTCCATCATCCTTTCCTCACATGGGACAATGCTCTAATAATGATGATCATCACACTTTTATTTACTTACAGCTCAAGAATTACAACTCGATACTTAGAACAAAATATGACTCTATATGAATGCCTCCGGCGGTGTACCGGGATGTGCAATGACTCATGAGTGACATGTATGAAAGAATTATGAATGGTGGCTTTGCCACAAATACGATGTCAACTACATGATCATGCAAAGCAATATGACAATGATGAAGCATGTCATAATAAACGGAACAGTGGAAAGTTGCATGGCAATATATCTCGGAATGGCTATGGAAATGCCATATTAGGTAGGTATGGTGGCTGTTTTGAGGAAGGTAAATGGTGGGTTTATGGTACCGGCGAAAGTTGCGCGGTACTAGAGAGGCCAGCGATGGTGGAAGGATGAGAGTGCGTATAATCCATGGACTCAACATTAGTCCTAAAGACCTCACATACTTATTGCAAAAATCTATTAGTCATCGAAACAAAGTACTACGCGCATGCTCCTAGGGGGATAGATTGGTAGGAAAAGACCATCGCTCGTCCCCGACAACCACTCATAAGGAAGACAGTCAATAAATAAATCATGCTCCGACTTCATCACATAACGGTTCACCATACGTGCATGCTACGGGAATCACAAACTTTAACACAAGTATCTCTCAAATTCATAGCTACTCAACTAGCATGACTCTAATATCACCATCTTCATATCTCAAAACAATCATCAAGTATGAAACTTCTCATAGTATTCAATGCACTCTATATGAAAGTTTTTATTATACCCATCTTGAATGCCCATCATAGTAGAACTAATTTTATAACCCAAGCAAATTACCATGCTGTTCTAAATACTCTCAAAATAATATAAGTGAAGCATGAGATTTCATCTATTTCTTCAAAATAAAACCACCTCCGTGCTCTAAAAAGATATAAGTGAAGCACTAGAGCAAATGACCAACTACTCCGAAAGATATAAGTGAAGATCAATGAGTAGTCGAATAATTATGCAACTATGTGAAGACTCTGTAACATTTAGGAGTTTCAGATCTTGGTATTTTATTCAAACAGCAATCAAAACAAAAGAAAATAAAATGACGCTCCAAGAAAAACACATATCATGTGGTGAATAAAAATATAGCTCCAAGTAAAGTTACCGATGAACGAAGACGAAAGAGGGGATGCCATCCGGGGCATCCCCAAGCTTAGGCTCTTGGTTGTCCTTAAATATTACCTTGGGGTTCCTTGGGCATCCCCAAGCTTAGGCTCTTGCCACTCCTTATTCCATAGTCCATCGAATCTTTACCCAAAACTTGAAAACTTCACAACACAAAACTTAACAGAAAACTCGTAAGCTCCATTAGTATAAGAAAATAAATCACCACTTAGGTACTGTTATGAACTCATTCTAAATTCATATTGGTGTAATATCTACCGTAATCCAACTTCTCTATGGTTCATACCCTCCGATACTACTCATAGATTCATCAAAATAAGCAAACAACACATAGAAAATAGAATCTGTCAAAAACAGAACAGTCTGTAGTAATCTGTGTCAAACATATACTTATGGAACCCCAAAAATTCTGAAATAAATTGTTGGGCCTGAGAAATTTGTCTATTAATCATCTGCAAAAATAATCAACTTAATCTCACTCTCCAGTAAACAATGGTAGCTAATCTCGTGAGCGCTAAAATTTCTGTTGTTTTACAGCAAGATCGCAAAGACTTTCCCCAAGTCTTCCCAAAGGTTCTACTTGGCACAAACACTAATTAAAATATAAAACCACATCTAACTAGAGGCTAGATAGATCATTTATTTCTAAATAGGATCAAAAAACAAGGAAAAAAATAAAATTGGGTTACCTCCCAACAAGCGCTAACGTTTAACGCCCCTAGCTAGGCATGATGATTTCAATGATGCTCACATAAAAAATAAGAATTGAAATATAAAGAGAGAATCATGAAGAATATTACTAGCACATTTAATTCTAACCCACTTCCTATGAATAGGTATTTTGTGAGCAAACAACTTATGGGAACAATAATCAACTAGCATAGGAAGGCAAAACAAGCGTAACTTCAAAACTTTAAGCACATAGAGAGGAAACTTGATATTATTGCTATTCCTACAAGCATATATTCCTCCCTCATAATAATTTTCAGTACCTTCATGAATGAATTCAACAATAGAACTATCACATAAAGCATTCTTTTCATGATCTACAAGCATAGAAATTTTATTACTCTCCACATAAGCAAAATTCTTCTCATTCAGAATAGTGGGAGTATCATAAGAAACTCGAATACTATAAATTGTTTCCATATTAAAAGAATAATGTTTAGAAAAGGGGCAATCATAATCATGACAAGTTTTATAAATATAATCATCATTACTTTGTATAGCATAAGTATCATCACAATAATCATCATAAGTAGGAGTCATGCTATCATCATAACAAATTTGCATATCAAAACTTGGGAGGCTAGAAATATCATCTTCATTAAACATAGCATCCCCAAGCTTGGAACAAACATTAATTGCAGCAAATATATTCTCAAACATGTCATTCTCATCAAACATAGCATCCCCAAGCTTGGGCCTTTTCATATCATAAGCATAATCACTCACATCATTAATAGTATGGATAGCACCAATAGTATAGCAATTATCATCATCACAATGAGTAATAGGAGCAACATCATTTGGGAGGGATACCTTTTCACCTTTACTTCTCCGTCTTTTCTTTTTCTTCTTCACATTATGTTCGGGTTCAATCCTCTTTTTGGAGCTCCTTATTGATGAGATTGGTTGAATAGAAGGCGCCTCCTCATTACCTAATTCATCATAAGAAATAATAGGAGGATATTGGGAAGCCTCTTCCCTTTAATTAGTATTATATTCATCCTCTATTTATTTTATTTTATTTTATTTGTTTTCTTTTCTTTATGTAATTGGCAATATAAGGATTTTGAATGCAATTCACTGCACAATACATAAAAATTTCTTCTAGATCAATATCGAGGAATTTCTCAAGGTTATATTCTGGAATATGCTTAGTTATACGTTTCATTTCTTCATAACCCAAAAGCAAACTAAGTTCATTACGATGTGCAAGGGAAATCAAACCATCACAGTTTTGGACACGATACGATCATGAAACAATTTGCATTGGAGATTTAAATGACCATGTTCATTGCAAAGTTCACAAGTATGGCGAAGAAATTTTAAATTTTCAGCATAAACATCTAGCCTCTCTTGCAACCATTTGGTTTCCAAATACTTATGCCTCTTGCAAAATCTATCTTCCCTATTTGGTGTGTACTTGCAAACTCTATGCACTCCACAAAAGTTGAGACATTTTCATCATGACTAGTGCAATCAACATTAGTACCATGGATATTCAAGGAGTTCATACTAACAACATTGCAATCATGCTCATCATTCAAAGATTTTGTGCCAAACATTTTAGAGACTTCTTATTCTAGCACTTGAGCACAATTTTCCTTTCCATCATTCTCACGAAAGATATTAAAAAGATGAAGCGTATGAGGAAAACTCAATTCCATTTTTTTTGTTCTCTATTATAATATAAACTAGTGATAAAACAAGAAACAAAAAGATTCGATTGCAAGATCTAAAGATATACCTTCAAGCACTCACCTCCCCGGCAACGGCGCCAGAAAAGAGCTTGATGTCTACTACACAACCTCCTTCTTGTAGACGTTGTTGGGCCTCCAAGTGCAGAGGTTTGTAGGACAGTAGCAAATTTCCCTCAAGTGGATGACCTAAGGTTTATCAGTCTGTGGGAGGTGTACGATGAAGATGGTCTCTCTCAAGCAACCCTGCAACCAAATAACAAAGAGTCTCTTGTGTCCCCAACACACCCAATACAATGGTAAATTGTATAGGTGCACTAGTTCAGCGAAGAGATGGTGATACAAGTGCAATATGGATAGTAGATAATGGTTTTTGTAATGTGAAAAATATAAAAACAGCAAGGTAGAAAGTGGTAAAAGTGAGCACAAACGGTGTTGCAATGCTAGGAAACAAGGCATAGGGTTCATACTTTCACTAGTGCAAGTCCTCTCAACAATAATAACATAATTGGATCATATAACTATCCCTCAACATGCAACAAAGAGTCACTCCAAAGTCACTAATAGTGGAGAAAAAACGAAGAGATTATGGTAGCATGCGAAATCACCTCAAAGTTATCCTTTCTGATCGATCTATTCAAGAGTCTGTAGTAAAACAACACGAAGCTATTCTTTCCGTTCAATCCATCCTAGAGTTCGTACTATAATAACACCTTAAGACGCAAATCAACCAAAACCCTAATGTCACCTAGATACTCCAATGTCACCTCAAGTATCCGTGGGTATGATTATACGATATGCATCACACAATCTCATATTCATCTATTCAACCAACACAAAGAACTCCAAAGAGTGCCCCAAAGATTTTACCGGAGAGTCAAGACGAAAATGTGTGCCAACCCCTATGCATAAGTTCACGAGGTCACAGAACTCGCAAGTTGATCACCAAAACATACATCAAGTGGGTCGCGTGATATCCCATTGTCACCACAGATAAGCACATGCAAGACATACATCAAGTGTTCTCAAATCCTTAAATACTCAATCCGATAAGATAACTTCAAAGGGAAAACTCAATTCATCACAAGAGAGTAGAGGGGGAGAAACATCATAAGATCCAACTATAATAGCAAAGCTCGCGATACATCAAAATCGTGCCGACTCAAGAACACGAGAGAGAGAGAGAGATCAAACACATAGCTACTAGTACATACCCTCAGCCCCGAGGGAGAACTACTCCCTCCTCGTCATGGAGAGCACCGGGATGATGAAGATGGCCACTGGAGAGGGATTCCCCCCTCCGGTAGGGTGCCAGAACGGGTTTAGATTGGTTTTCGGTGGCTACGGAGGCTTCTGGAGACGGAACTCCTGATCTATTGTCTCCTCTGATGTTTTTAGGGTATATGGACATATATAGGTGAAAGAAGTCGGTCAAGGGAGCCACGAGGGGCCCATGAGGGTGGGGGCGTGCCCAGGGGGTAGGGCGCGCCTCCCTGCCTCGTGGCTTCCTTGAAGCTTCCCTGACGTCTACTCCCAGTCTCCTGGATTGCTTTCGTTCCAAAAATAACTATGCCAAAGGTTTCATTCCATTTGGACTCCGTATGATATTCCTTTTCTTGAAAACACTGAAATAGGCAAGAAAACAACAATTTGGGCTGGGCCTCCGGTTAATAGGTTAGTCCCAAAAATAATATAAAAGTGTTTAGTAAAGCCCATAAACATCCAAAACAGATAATATAATAGCATGAAACAATAAAAAATTATAGATACATTGGAGACGTATCATGCAGTCATCTTGGAGAAGTAGTATTTATAACTGCGTAGTAATACGCTCCTAAGTGTGAAACCGTTTAGGTTTTGATCGGTGTGAACAGGTTTGCAATTTGGAATGTGACGGGACGCGGCCTCCCTGTTCTTCTAAAAAAAGTTGTGACGGGACGCATGCTCAAAATTTACTGACGGTTATAAGTGCGACACTATTTTCGGAAGGCGTAACATGGGCACGTACGCCTTCTCGGCCGCGTATGTGGCGTTTGCACCATAGGGTGCACCGCAATAGGCAATGTCAGCACCATCGTGCACGGTTCTTTTAATTAGAATGTGTGTGCCCGTCTAGCGCACACACGTTGATCTATCTAACTGTTTCAGTTTGTTGTGGCTAATCGCAAACAGTTCATCCATGTGAAGTGTATGCCATCAATCACAGACACTTTGATCTAGCTGACCCGTTTCTATTCTGTTGCCTAATCGCAAATAGTTAATCCTTCTGAAGCGTATTCCCTCAATCACACACACCTTGACCTGGCTGACTGTTTCTTTTGTGTTGCCTAATCACAAATAGTTCATCCGAGTGAACCGTATGATGTGTATCGCACACGCCTTCATCTGGCTGCCCATTTCTTTTGTTCCTCCTCTTTGCAAACAATTAATTGAACTGAACCATATACCCTTCATCGCACATGCAACTAAAACCTGAACCGTGTTTGATGCATACGTCATCGCAAACATTTTATACATTTCTGACAATTTTCATACAGCAACGTTTGCAATTATTGCATCGCACACAGTTTCTCGAAGGGTCTCTGATCGTAGTGTCGCGTTAGTAGCATCCTGCAGTAGTGATAAATCAATCTAGTTGGCCAAACCAAACAGATAGATCGGAGAGAAATACAAAGCTATCATAATCATGCATAATAAAGTTTAGAAAAGACTCAGTTACTTGCAATGAATAATCTGATCATAAACCCACAATTCATCAGATCCCAACAAACACACAGAAAAAGAAGATTACATCAAATAGAACTCCAATAAGATTGAGGAGAACATTGTATTGAAGATCAAATGGATTAAAGAATCCATCTAGCTACTAGCTATGGACCCGTAGGTCCGTGGTAAACTACTCACGCATTATCGGAAGGCAACAAGAGTGATGTACAAGCCCTCCATGGTTGTTCCCCCCTCCAATAGAGTACTAGAAAAGGCCTCCAGATGGGATCATGGAAGAACAGTAGCTTGCGGCGGCGAAAAAAGTGTTTCGGGTGGCTCTCGGGGGTTTTCCCAATATCTAAGAATTTATATAAATGGAATTAGATCAGACGGAGCCCTAGGGCACTCCCTGTTGCCTTGTCATCTCCTCTCTTTGCGTCTGGTCTCCTCCTGAAGCTTCTAGGGTCTGTTATGTCCAGAAAAAAGTGTCAGAAAGTTTCGTAGCGCTTGGACTCCGTTTGGTACTAATTTTCCAGAAAACTAAAAACAAGCAGCAAACAACAACTGACACTTGGCACTGGATTAATATGTTAGGTCCCAAAAATGTTACAATATAACATATAAAGTATCCAAGATTGATAATATAATAGCATGAAATAATAAAAAAATATAGATACGTTGGAGATGTACCAGCATCCCCAATCTTAATTTCTGCTCATCCCCGAGTAGGTAAATTATAAAAACAGAATTTTTAATGTGAAATGCTACCTAACATGTGTATCATGTAATCTCTTTATGGTATAATCATTGAGAAATGATGAAGTAACAATATCAACATAATAATATCCATGAATATAAGAAACATAATCATTACTTTTTCAAAATATACGATCCTTAATGAGTGTTATCCCCACTCATTTTTTGTTAGCATGGCATGACTCCGCCTTCATCGCATAAATATAAATCATGAGCAAACCGGTGTCAAACCAGGCAATTGGATCATACTTCTAACGCACTTCAACATTTTCAACCCCACACAATACATGAGCGTGAGCCATGGATATAGCACTATAGGTGGAATAGAATGCGGTGATAGAGATCAATAAGGGAAGTCAAAAAAGGAAGAAAGTCCCGCATCGATGCGGTTAATCAACGGGCTATGGAGATGCCCATCAATGGATATCAATGCGACGAGTAGGGATTGCCATGCAATGGATGCACTAAGAGCTATGAGCGTATGAAAGATCGACAGAAACTAAGTGGGTATGCATCCAACTTGCTTGCTCATGAAGACCTCAGGCATTTGAGGATGCCCATCATCGGAATATGCAAGCCAAGTTCTATAATGAGAAATTCCCACTAGTATATGAAAGTGATAACTCAGGAGACTCTCTGTATGGAAAACATGGTGCTACTCTGAGGCACAAGTATGTAAAAGGATAGTAACATTGGCCCTTCTCTCTTTTTCTATCATTTTTTCTTGTCTCTTTTTGGCCTCTCTTTTTTCGTCCGGAGTTTCATACCGACTTGTGGTGGAATCATAATTTCCATCATCCTTTCCTCACTAGGACAATGCTCTAACAATGATGATCATCACACTTTTATTTACTTTCAACTCTATAACTAGAACAATACGACTCTATATGAATGCCTCTAGTAGTGTACCAGGATGTGCAGTGATCTAGCGTAACATGTATAATAACGATGAATGGTGGCTGAGCCACAAATATCATGTCATCTTAATGATCATGCAAAGCAATATGACAATGAAAATGTATGTCATGGAAATGAAACAATGGAAGTTGCATGGCAATATATCTCGGAATGGCTATGGAATTTCCATAATAGGTACGTATGGTGGCTGTTTTGAGGAATATATAAGGAGGCTTATGTGTGACAGAGCGTATCATACCATGGGGTTTGGATGCACTGGTGAAGTTTGCACCAACTCTCGAGGTGATAAAGGGCAATGCATGGTACCGAAGGGGCTAGCAAACTGCGAAAAGGTAGGAGTGTGTATAATCCATGGACTCACATTAGGGATAAAGAACTCACATAATTATTGTGAAATTCTATTAGCCCTCAAAGAAAAGTACTACTCACATGTCCCCATGGAATTGGTTGGTAGGAGTTAACCATCGCGTGCATCCCGATTATAACACCAATCAAGGATTTCATTACAGACATAAAAATGCTCAAACCACCCCACCATGCCATGACCAACAATTAGATGAGAAGTTAATAACAAGTTTTAATGTCGATATTTCTACTAACCAATGATCATGAACCTATGTCCTTTCATATTACGACATCAATATCATTAAACCATATGTTTCATATTTAGTGATTGATACGTCTCCAACATATCTATAATTTTTTATCGTTCCATGCTATTATATTATCTGTTTTGGATGTTTTATATGCATTTATATGCTATTTATACTCCCCCCATTCCTTTATATAAGGTGTATTTGTTTTTTTGATAAAATTCCACAATGTAAGGTGCATTGCTTCTAATTCCTCGTAATTCCATCGTTAGCCCTTCAAAACAAGAGAGTATCTCTCCCCTGATTGCATGCATCTTTTCTTGTAAAGAGAAAAAAAGAATGTATCTCTTTCATGATTGTGTTTATCTCTTACTTTCCTTGCCTAATGATTTAGTTGCTGTTAATCAATGATTTTGCCAAGGTTAATTTTGTCCTAACATGTGTATAATTATGTGCCTTGGTCACCGTGCCGGAAATAATACACCTTACATAAAGGAATGGAGGGAGTATTATTTTTGAGACTAACCTATTAACCTAGAGCCCAGTGCTAGTTCCTATTTTTTTCCTTATTTTTGATTTCGCAGAAAAGTTATACCAAACGGAATAAAACCTTCACGATGATTTTTCTTGGACCAGAAGACAACTAGGATACTTGGAGATGAAGTTGGAGGAGCCACGAGGCGGCCACAAGGATGGAGGGTGCGCCCCCACCCTTGTGGGCCCCTCGTGCACCTCCTGACCTAATTCTTTCGCCTATATATACCCATATATCCCCAAAACAACAGGGGCATCCACGAAAACACTTTTCCACCGCCGCAACCTTTTGTACCCGTGAGATCCCATCTAGGGGCCTTTTCCGGCGTCCTGCCGGAGGGGGATTCGTTCATGGAGGGCTTCTACATCAACTCTATTGTCCTTCCAATGAAGTGTGAGTAGTTTATTTCGGACCTACGGGTCCATAACTAGTAGGTAGATGGCTTGTTCTCTCTTTTTGATTCTCAATACCATGTTCTCCTCAATGTTCTTGGAGATCTATTTGATGTAATACTCTTTTGCGGTGTTTTTGCCGAGTCCGATGAATTGTGGATTTATGATCAGCTTATCTATGAATATTATTTGAATATCCTCTGAATTCTAGTATGCATGATTTGATATCTTTGTAATCCTCTTCAAACTATCGGTTTGGTTTGGCCAACTAGATTGGTTTTTCTTGCAATGCGAGAAGTGCTTAGCTTTGGGTTCAATCTTGCAGTGTCCTTTCCCAGTGACAGTAGGGCAGCAAGGCACGTATTGTATTGTTGCCATCGAGGATAAAAAGATGGGATTTTCATCATATTGCTTGAGTTAATTCCTCTACATCAAATGCATTACTCCATTCTTTATGAACTTAATACTCTAGATGCATGCTGGATAGCGGTCGATGTGTGGAGTAATAGTAGTAGATGCAGAATCGTTTTGGTCTACTTGACATGGACGTGATGCCTATATTCATGATCATTGCCTTAGATATTGTCATAACTTTGCACTTTACTATCAATTGCTCAACAAGAATTTGTTTACCCACCGTATTATTTGCTATCTTGAAAGAAGCCTCTAGTGAAACCTATGGCCCCCAGGTCTATTTTCCATCATATAAGTTTCCGATTTACTATTCTTGCAATCTTTTAATTTCCGATCTATAAACCAAAAATACAAAAAATATTTACTTTACCATTTATCTATCTCTGCCATATCTCACTTTTGCAAGTAACCGTGAAGGGATTGGCAACCCCTTTATCACGTTGGGTGCAAGTTGTTTTGTTTGTTTGTGCAGGTATTCGGTGACTAGTGTGTTGTCTCCTACTGGATTGATACCTTGATTGTCAAACTGAAGGAAATACTTATCTCTACTTTGCTGCATCACCCTTTCCTCTTCAAGGGAAAAACCAATGCAAGCTCAAGAAGTAGCAAGAAGAATTTTTGGCGCCGTTGCCGGGGATATCTACGCCAAATCAAGACATACCAAGTACCCATCATAAAATCTCATCTCTTGCACTACATTATTCTCCATTTGCCTCTCGTTTTCCTCTCCCCAATTTCTAAAATGATTTTTGTAGCGACCAGACCTCAAATAGTCTGATCTCTGTGCTCTGGTGTCATCCCTGGATCAGTAATGCTGACACCACACAGTACTCGGAGGATTTATAGCAGAGTAGCAATCACACACTTATTACATCGAGTGTCTCAAAAGAGAACTTATTACAATAAATATGGCTTAAGGCCATCTAATAACAATAACAGCGGAAGGCTTGGAAGATAAGTGAGTCCATCAACTCCAACGACATCACTGAGTATAGAACCACGACCTAAAAACTCCTTAATCGTCGTCTGAAAAGTCTGCAACATTAACGTTGCAGCCCGAAAACGGGTCAGCACATGGAATATGCTGGCAAGGTAACACATAGAGAATAATGGAATGAAACAGCTATACTATATGCATATTTGGCTGGTGGAAAGCTCTATGGTTACAGTTTTGCGTAAAGCCAATTTTTCCCTACTTCAAAGGAATAAATTTAATTACTATCATGGTGGTTGTTAAACATTGAGAATGGTTGACAGCATTCTCAATCCCAATTAAGCATCATCATTAAACATAACCCAACAAAATTAATTTAGAGTAACATGTTGAGATTCACATGAAAATCCAGGTACTAGATACTCAAGATGTCCATAACTGGGACACGGCTAACCATGATTAGTTTATTACACTCTGCAGAGGTTTGCGCACTTTTCCCCACAAGACTCGATCGCCTCCGTTTGGTTTCTCGCACTACATGGTGTTTGAGAAGATGGATGACCGAGACATAGTCTTTCAGAAGCGCTAGCACCTTACGATCGGGTAGACCGTACCACCTACATCCCCTACATCTGCTAGTCTACCACTGTAAGAGTTCGCACAACTTAGTCAACTATGCTAGAGCCCATAATAGCTTGTGGCTGCACACGGAAGTTTCTAGTATGAATAGTCTCATGATCCCTTTGAGCCTGGGTGGCGGTCCAAAAGAAAACAGACAAGTCCTGGAATACCCAGGTGCCTCAATCCACCCAGATGTGTGTTTAAGTTGCCACCTTAGATAAACCATTAATTAACAATCTCACATCTGTCATGGATTTCACTCACCCAATCCACGTCTACTAGCATAGCATGGCATAATAAGCAAACGTAGAAGTAACTCCCAAAGGTTTGAAAATAAATAGGTAATAGGTACTACCTCATCTACTTCCCATCCCACAATTTAATTAGATCCTAGTCATGCAATGTGTGAGGATTGATCTAATGCAATAAAACTGGGTAGTAGAAAAGGTATGATCAAAGTGTTACTTGCCTTGCTGATGATCCGCGAAACCTAACGATTTGAAGTAACAAGCGGCGCACTCCGGGTACTCTATCGCAAAAAAACAAGCATACAATAAGTACTCATCTAATGCATAGGTAAAACTCAAATAAGAGATCTAACCAGAAGGTTCAACTTAAGAACTCCGGTTGGCAAAAAGAATCAAATCGAACGAAGCAACAAAAGTCAAACGGCGAAAGAAAACACTTCGTTCTAGTAATCTGGATCTAGGGCAAATTTTATAGTAGCAAAATCTTGTTTAAGTTGGTTATTCGGATAGAGGGTTTCAAGACGAATCCCTAGGCGCTTGAATCGCCTGATTCCGATAAACGAGCGAAAAGTTATACTAAAACGAAAATCGGGTCAGGAATCGCGATGAGAAAAATCGCGGATTTAATCCGAGAAAAAGAAAAACGACAAACGCCGAATATTCTTTTCCTTTTTTTCTTTTTTCTCTCTTTTTTTTGGCACGAAAAACGAGGCACGACGAACCTCGGGCGGTGGGATCGTCGTCGGCGGCCCCGGCGGCGCGCGCGGATCGAGGCAGGCCTGATGGGCTGGGGCAGCTCGGGGCGGCGCTATTTAAAGGCTGCCCCCGGGCGGTGTCCCGCTCGGGTACGACCCGAAGTCGGTTCGTTTTTTTAATTATTCCACTCAGAAGAAAAATAAAAAGAAATACTCAACCGACTCCAAAAATTCCGAAATAAATTTTCACGGGCTTCTAAAATCAAGCCGCAGAAGGTGAACATTTATTTGGGCCCTAAATGCAATTTTGAAAAACGCACATTTTTCCTAAATTCAAATAAAACACCGAAAAACTCCGAAATAAAATCTTATTTGATTTTATTATTAAATCCTCAATATTTCTTTATTTTGGGAAAGTCATTTTATTCCCTCTCTCATATTTTTGTAATAGAAATAATTGATGATAAAATAAATAAAATCAAATGATCCTATTCTCAAAATTTGAGAAAACTCAAATATGAAAATAACGAAATCCTCAACTCTCTCCGTGGGTCATTGAGTTGCGTAGAATTTCTAGGATCAACCAAAATGCAAAATAAAATATGGTATGCATTGATGATCTAATGTATAACATTCCAAATTGAAAATTTGGGATGTTATAATTTTCAAAAACTTTTCCCTTTTTATTCGCCCTTCTTTCGTTCGGCTTTTTGTTTGCCCTTATGTCTTACTTGGTTGGTTTGCTCGTTTGCTTGGTATAATTGTGTGTTTATTGAAATTCAGAAGCAAAGAGTTTATGGATCCTCATCCACTTGCTAATCTTTTAAAGATACCAATTATGATGAACCAATTGCTAGTGAGTTGAGTGCACTAGATTATCTTTACGAGGTTTTGCTTGAAATTCGTGAATCTGAAAATTGCGATGAAGTGTTGAAAGAAGAAATTTATGAAGTGATTCATGATAGCTCCTTGAATCAAAGCATGATTGCAATGATATTATTATAAATTCTATTAATGTCAATTGTGTTAATGATATACAAAACCCTAAGCTTGGGGATGCTAGTTTTGCTATGTCCACTACTTGTTGCAATGATCATGATTGGGGTGATTCTTCTTATAATCTTGAAAATTTATTTAAGCTCCATGATGAATATGAGATTGATAATAATGTTTGCAATAATATTGAAAGTGGGTTTGGTAGAGTGTCAACTTTAGGAAATAATGATCCCACTATTTTGGAAGAATGTCAACTTTGCATACATGAGGATCATGTAGGAAATATGTTGTGTGATAGCTACATTGTTGAATTTCATTATGATCCTACATGAAATTCTTATGAGAGAGGAAAATACGGTTGTAGAAATTTTCATTTTACTAACACTACAAAAAAGTACACTTCCGTGATGATAAGTGTTTGTCACACTAGGTCACGTTTTCTGCCTTGCATGTACATCCATGACTATTTATGACAGAATCAAGATAGTCATAGCTGTGCTGTCGTAGAAGTGTTCCATGACATTACAAAAATTATCATCACAGAAGTGTCCACTTCAATGACGATAAATCACGCGTCATAGATGTGCTTTCATCAAGGGTGACCGACACGTGGCATCCACCGTAACGGGTCGCCGTTAAGCTATCAGGTTCCAATTTGGATCCGATAACCCGTTAATAGCCCCGACCAATGGGGACTTTCCACGTGTAAAATACTCATTCGCCGGATAATGCACATGTCAGCTAATCGTTGGGACAGATGTCATTCCTACAATGGACGGAAGAAGCCTATGATATGTCAACACATGGCACAGCCCAATAGTGGCCCATTTTAGGTAAAAAGGTCGGCCCAGCTACAGGCCCACCATGTTTTTTCCAGACACTAGTGGGCTGGCCCGTTAACAACCTGCCATGTTTTGGGTCAAATTGAGGCCCATATCAGATCATGCCCGTTCACAGCCTGCCATGTTTTGGGACAAATAATGACCCATATTGGATCAGACCCGTTAGTAGGACACTGTTCTTTTGGGCCCATTCTAAGACAGATTTGTATTTCAGCCTGTTAAATGCCCATTTTCCAGTTCGGCCCGATAATAGTTTCGGCCTGTTAGCGACCCGTGGTGCATCTGGGAAGTTGTCGACCTGATTTAACTTTAGGCCATTTAATGGCCCATGCAGAAACTGGGCTATTTCTTGTCTGAGGTAACTTTAAGCCTCTTAACGGCCCGTAGTCTTCGTGGATAAATTTCATCCCTACTGGCCTATCGGCCTGTTAATGGCCTGTGTAACAGTTGGGCCTAATTACAGCTTATACGTCTCCAACGTATCTATAATTTATCAAGTATTCATGCTGTTATATTACCATTCTTGGGTGTTTTACAATCATTTTATAGCAACTTTATATCATGGAACTAACCTATTGACCCAGTGCCTAGTGCCAGTTGTTGTTTTTTGCTTGTTTTTTTACATCGCAGGAAATCAATATCAAACGAAGTCCAAACACCGCAAAACTTTTAGAGATTTTTATGGACCAGAACACCCAGGATGGGCCAGAGCAGCACCTAGGGGTGCCCTGAGGGGGGCACAACCCACTAGGGCGCGCCTGGGTCCCCAGGCGCGCCCACGTGGGTTGTGCCCACCTCGGTAGCCTCCCGCACCCCCTCTTTACCCTATAAATTCCCAAAATTCCAAAAACCCTCGGATTAACATAGATCAGAAGTTCCGCCACCACAAGGCTCTATAGCCACCGAAAACCAATCTAGACCCCTTTCGGCACCCTGCCGGAGGGGGGGAATCATCTCCGGTGGCCATCTTCATCATCCTGGCGGCCACCACCATAAGGACGGAGTAGTCCACCCTCGGGGCTGAGGGTTTGCACCAGTAGCTATGTGTTTAATCTCTCTCCCTCGTGTTCTTGAGATGTCACGATCTTAATGTATCGCGGGCTTTGTTAATATAGTCGGATCATATGGTGTTTCCCCCTCTCTATCTTGTTGTGATGAATTGAGTTATTCCCTTTGAGATTTTGTTATTATCGGATTGAATACTTTTATGGATTTGAGAACACTTGATATATGTCTTGCAATTGAATACTCGTGGTGACAATGGGGTATTGTATTGATTCACTTGATATATGTTTTGGCACTCAACTCGTGGATTCCCGAGGTGACATTGGGGTAATCTATGCATAGGGGTTGATGCATGTTCTTGTCTTTGTTTCTCCGGTAGAAATCTTGGGGCACTCTTTGAAGTTCTTTGTGTTGGATTGAATATTATGAATCTGAATTTTCTTTGGTGTTATTTTAGTACGAACTCTTGGTTAGATTGATAAAAAAGAATAGCTTTGTGTTATTTTAGTACGAATTCTTGGATAGATCGATTGGAAAGAATAGCTTTGAGGTGGTTTCGTACCCTACAAACAATTCCGTCTCATGTTCTCCACTATATAGGAACTTTCGAGTGATTCTTCGTTGCACGTTGAGGGATGGTTATATGATCCAATTATATTAGCACTGTTGAGAGATTGCACTAGTGAAAGTACGAACCCTAGGCCTCATTTTCAAGCATTCCAATACTGTTTTTGTGCCTGTTTACTATTTGCTACCTTGCTGTTTTTATTTATTCAGATTATAAAAATATATTTCTACCATCCATATTATACTTTTATCACCATCTCTTTGCCGAACTAGTGCACCTATACAATTTTCCATTGTATTAGGTGTGCTGGGGACACAAGAGATTTCTTGTATTTGGTTGCAGGGTTGTTTGAGAGAGACCATCTTCATCCTACGCCTCCCACGGATTGATAAACCTTAGGTCATCCACTTGAGGGAAAATTGCTACTGTCCTACAAAATTCTGCGCTTGGAGTCCCAACACGAGTCTACAAGAATAAAGTTGCGTAGTAGACATCAAGCTCTTTTCTGGCACCGTTGCTCAGGAGGTGAGTGCTTGAAGGTATATCTTTAGATCTTGCAATCAAATCTTTTAGTTTCTTATTTTATCACTAGTTTAGTTTATAAAAGAAAACAAAAAATGGAATTGAGGTTGCATCATATTATTCATCTTTATAATGTATTTCGTGAAAATGATGGAAAGGAAAATTGTGCTCAATTGATAGAAGAAGAATTCAATAGAATGTTTGGTATAAATGATGAGCATGATTGCAATGTTGTTGGTATGAATTCTTTGAATATCCATGATGCTAACGATATGCAAAGCCATAAGCTTGGGGATGCTATGTTTGATGAAGATGATACTTTTAGTCCCCCAAGATTTGATGTGCAAATTTGTTATAATGATTGCATGCCTCCTATTTATGATGATTATAATGATGAAAGTGGATTTGGATAGGTCGTGACTTTATTTAATGATGAATCCACTATTTTGGAGGAGGTTGCAATTGATTATGACAACAAAGTTCCTATATATGATGATTATGGTGATGACATGTATGCTATATTGAATAATTATAAACATGAAACTTGTCATCATGATTTTAATTTCCAATCACATGAGAGTTATTTTATTGAGTTTGCTCCCATAATTATTGATGAGAATAAATTTGCTTATGTGGAGAGTAAATAAATTTCTATGCTTGTGAATCATGAAAAGAATGCTTTATGTGGTAGCTATATTGTTGAATTCATTCATGATGCTACTGAAAATTATTATGAGAGAGGAACATATGCTTGTAGGTATTGCAATAATATCAAGTTTCCTCTCTATGTGATGAAAATTTTGAAGTTATGCTTGTTTTTCCTTCCTATGCTAGTTGATTCTTGCTCCCATCAATTATTTGCTCACAAAATCCCTATGCATAGGAAGTGGGTTAGACTTAAATGTGCTAGTCATATGCTTCATGATGATCTCTCTGTGTTTCAATTCTTATCTTTTATGCGAGCATCATTGAAATCACCATGCCTAGCTAAAAGGCATTAAAGAAAAGCGCTTGTTGGGAGACAACCCAAGACTTTTACCTACTGTTTTTGTGTGTTCCCATGATTAGGCTACTGTAGTAATCATGTTTTGTTGCTTTTGTTTCTATAAAGTGCCAAGTAAGACCATTGGGATGGCTTACGGTGATAGTTGATTTGATCTTGCTGAAAAACCAAAACTTTTGCACTCAGGAAAACAATTCTCATATTTAAAAGAAGCACAATAAAATGTTGATTCTTTTTGCAGAAGATTAATAGACAAATTTCTTAGGTTTTCCTAATTTTTCAGAATTTTTGGAGTAGCAGAAGTATCGTTGGAGTATAGATTACTACAGACCCGTTCTGTTTTTGACAGATTCTGTTTTCTAGTTTCCATGGCTTATATTGCTCAATATAAAATATGGAACTGATATGCTACAGTAGGCATTGTGTGGAAAAAATTATGAATCTTGTCTTTGACTGTCGGGACCCCGATCCTAAGTCACACGGATCTAGCATGTAACACATCATATCACTTTGCGGCCTCACGCACGGTATTCCCACGGGTGCCACCTTACCTGGCCCAGGACCGTTTGCGCCTTTTGGCTCACGTATATGATAGGGTCGCTGGCATCCAGATGACAAAGAACCCGGGCTGACATGACTAGTCATAAACCCAAAGTGGCACTAACTTACAGGGACATGCATACATGACCCAACAACAAACGTGTCGGTCATCAGCGAGTGAATCTGGGCTGTAGCAGCTGGGCTAACAGGAGTCCGGTAGACACCGCGTGACATTTTCCCAAAGGGACAGACACAGGAACGAAGGAGGACACATGCCGGCCAGCCTAAGTGTTCCGGAGTAGTAGCAAGCTACCATGGCTCAGTGGAAGCACTAGGAGACATTTCCCGATAAGAGAGGCTACCAAGGATAAACAACTAGGTTGTTGGATCCCACACATACCAAGCATTTCAAATCATACACACAATATGCTCGATATGTGCAAATACAACATGGCATCACAACAAAACTCTACAACTCAAAGTATTTATTCATTAGGCTCTAAGAAGCCAAGTATTACAAACATGGGTCTCAAGACCCAACATACAGAGCATAGAAGCAACTAGCGGAATCATAAACAAGTCTGAGTACAGACAACTACAAATGAAAAGGCTGAGAAGCCTGACTATCCACAAGACCCTCCCAAGGGTTCAAGATTCGTAGCTGAGGTAACAAGCTACTCGTCGAAGTCCAAGCGGAACTATTAGTGAGACAGATGTCTCATCTGCAAAACATAAATTAAGCAAACATGATTACAAAGGTACTCAGCAAGACTTACATCATATCCTATCATACATGCATTAGTATCAAGAAGGTAATGTGGGGTTTGGATGCAGCAAGCCAGCTTTGACTCAGTGGCTATCTTGTTCTACGACTACAAGTAAACTTCTTTGAGGTGAGAAAGTGCACACGAGTCCACTAATCACCACATCAATACACTACTATGGATTCATTCATGTCTCCTTACGAGAAGGCCATCCATAGCACTCACACTTGTCTTGAGCATTTTAGAGTATCCACTTCAAGTTGTCTATGTACCACATAAGCATCCAAGAAGTCCATAACCGCGGACCCGGCTATTCGAATAGATCATGTTAACCCTGCAGGGGTGTACTTCTTCACACACGCTCTCGCCACTTACCACCATGTACACGTCATGTATCTCGGCAACCTTCAAGCGGAAGCCTGGCGAGGGTGTCGGCCAAGACCTGACTAACCACACAAGACTCTAGTCCAGGTTTATCGCCTATTCGTGTTCCATCCGCAAGGAGATCCCTCCGGGGTTTCGCTCACGGCCCCAAGCGATGTGTGTAGGGTTCCCAAGCCCACCTCGCTGGATGGATCTATGCTTGGTACACCGTGCCACCTGTGCCTAGTCTGTCCCAAGCCCACCCTGCCGGGTGCCACCTGGTAGAAAAATAACACTACCTACAAACACCAGAAACTAGTTGCGACTCCTAGACAGAGGTCAAGCTGGTTAATAAGTCGAGAGGGGTCGAGTTACCGGAACCCAATGTGTGGTAGTAGCTAGTCATTGGACAACTTACATAGAACTCAGTTCTTAAGGACGGTCCCAATGAGACAACCCACCATGTACTCCTACATGGCCTCTCACCGCTACCTTTACCAGAACGTGGTTACACGCTTAATTCTCAGCATCAGAACATCATAACACTCCAATCCATTCCCAATGGATCAGACCTGACACAACTCTAAGCAATAGCAGGCATGGCATGGTAGGAACACAACATGGCTCAATCAACTCCTACACATGCTAGTGGGTTTCAATTATATACTGTGGCAATGATAGGTCATGCAGAGGAATGGGTTCAACTACCACAGCATAAAGTAGCAGTTGAATCATTGTTGTCCTAGTGCAATAGAAGAGAGCAGGAGCGAGAGAGTGGGTTGTATCGGAATGAAGAAGGGTTTTTTGCTTGCCTGAAAGATCAACAGGGGGGACTTCTCCTCTGACTGGTACTCTGGAACGGTCTCTGGAGCAGGACCTATCGAGAAGGACGGTGTCGGCAATCAGTACACAAGCATATGCAACAATATGATGCATGAACATGGCATGAAGATGTGATGTGGTTTGTGCTAATGCATCTAGCGTTCTATTTGAATGAAGTCCATTTGAACCAAGGGTTCAAATGCAACTCCAAATTTAACATTTATAAATGCCATTCATGTGTTTCACCTATACAGTAGGTTTAGGTTGGGTTGTCATGCATGAAACTGTTACAGATGGATAGATTGCATTTTTCTAATAATTTTTCATATATAACTTATTTCAATTTGAGCTACGGTTGAATTTCTGTGATTTTTTTTGAAGTTTAAACAATTTTCTGGAATTTCCTGTTTTATTTTAATACAAGAAAATGAACAACTATGTCAGCATGTCAGTGGCATGACGTCAGCGAGTCAACCGTGGCTGACCAGGTCAAACCTAACGTGTGGGGTCCACACGTCAGTGTCATAGTTAACTAACAGAGTTAATTAATCCTAACTCCAACCCTAACTAAAAATTAGTCAGGGCCGGGCCCCACCTGTCATTGACCCACACGGGTCAAATCAGGGTCAACAAGGGGTCAAACCCGGCCAACTCGCCGGCGTTTAGCCGCCGGCGAGGCCGAATGCGGTGGTGGGCACGGGAATCGCCCTTCGGCGACCATTTAGGCGGCGGAGACCATGGACGAGGAGCTGGAGCTCGTCCGCGTTGTTTGGAGCAAGCGGGAGGCTACAGGGGTGCCGGAGCTCGCCGAAAACGAGCTCAAGGCGGCGGCCGGAGTTTGGCTGGGTGCGCGCGCAGCGCTGCGGTGCACGGCAGGAGCTGCGGAGGGCCTCTACGGCCTCCTGGCGCCACCAGGAGCACGGTGACGCGCGCAGTCGCGAGCTACGGCGGCGAGCGCGATGACGGCGACATGGACGGCGGGGAGGAGCTACGGCCGTGGTAGGGAACGAAGCTACGGCACGGAAACGGAAGAACGGAGAGGGGGAAATGGAGCAGATGCTCACAGCAAATCCGACGAAGTCATTAGCGAGCTCGGGGGAGGTCAAACGCGAGCACGACGTGGGCGATCTCCGGCGGCCGGAGGTGAAGACGACGGTGATGGCGGTGCTCCAGGGCCTCCCGAGGCGCGTGGCTTGGCAGAGAGGACGAGGAAGACGCTACGAATCTCTTGGGCTTGTCGGAGAGGCGAGGCCGTGGCGGTGGGCGCGACAATGGCGAGCGACGGCGACGGGAGCATTCGGTCCAGAGAGAGAGAGCGGAGTTGGCAGGGAACGAGCACGAGGGAGAGTGAGAGGGGTCCGGGGTGCATCGTGGCATCGCACGGGGCATCCAGGGCGACGAGGGGGAGGGCATGCAGACAGGTGGCGTGGTGCCCATGCGCGCGGTCGGCGAGCGCGTGCCCCTTGTCCTTCTGTCTTCGCCAGGAGGACGATGACTGGCGGTTGGGCCAGTGGGCCGCACGGTGCTGGGCTGGCTGGAGACGCCAGGTAAGTTTCCCCTTTTTTCTAGTTTGTTTCTGTTTTCCATTTCTGACATTTGTTTTAATTTGGTTTTTGAACCAAACTAATTTTGTTGCTTCTGATAAATTTTGCAGGGACTAGAAGGATTATTCCAAAGCCCCTCAACAAAAATCAGAATTATTGGAGCAATAAAGTATTTATAGTATTTATTTGCTCCAATTCAAAATACCATATGTGTTAATTCAACAATCCAAAATGTCATGCAAAAATGTCCATCACCTCTGGTTGCTGTTTCTAGCATTTTCCCAAGAATGATGAACATTTTTGAAGGCCATTTGGAATTACTGAAAATATTTTAGTTGAACCTGGTGGATTCCTTTTTATGCTAGGGTTTGAACATCCCCCATTTCAAGTTCATTTGAAATATTAAACATGATGCATACACCAACAACTAGCCTAGAGCATACTAGAACTAGGGATGTGACAACTCTCCCCCACTCAAAAGAATCTCGTCCCAAGATTCAGGAGTTGGTGGAAAAAGAGTGGGGTACTCCAGTCGAAGACGATCTTCTCGCTCCCAAGTAGCTTCTCTCTCAGAGTGATGAGACCACTGAACCTTGAGAAACGTGATGTTATGACGTCGAGTGACATGCTCTAATTGATCAAGAATGCGAATAGGGTACTCTCGATATGTGAGGTTATCTTGAAGATCAAGCGTTTCGTGGTCCACTCCACGGATGGGATCCGAGAAGCAACACGTGAGTTGAGAGACGTGGAAGACATCATGTACTCGAGAAAGATGTGGGGGTAGTTCCAACTGGTAGGCAACCTCTCCTCATTTAGCGAGAATGCGAAAAGGATCAATGTAACGAGGAGCCAACTTGCCCTTGATACCGAAACGATGGGTACCCTTCAAAGGGGTAACCCGAAGGTAAGCTTTGTCGCCAACTTCATAAGCCACTTCCTTGTGACGACGGTCATACTGGCTCTTTTGACGAGACTGGGCTGTTTTCGAATTCTCATGAATGACTCAAACTTGCTCTTCTACCTCCTGGATCATATCCGGTCCAAAGAATTGTCTTTCACCGGTTTCTGACCAGTTCAAAGGTGTTCGACATCTTCGTCCATACAGAATCTCGAAAGGAGCTTTCTTGAGACTGGATTGATAGCTATTGTTATAAGCAAACTCGGCGAAAGGAAGACACTTCTCCGAATCCATACTGAATGAGATAACGCAAGCTCTAAGCATATCTTCAAGAATTTGGTTGACCCTTTCCACCTGACCACTTGACTAAGGGTGGAAAGTAGTACTGAAAGAAAGATGGGTTCCCATGGTAGTCTGGAAACTCTCCCAGAAATGAGAAGTGAAAAGACTACCACGGTCTGAATTGATCTTCAGTGGGACACCATGAAGTGACACTGTTCAACAAATATATAAGTCGACGAGCTGACTAGCAGTGATACTCTCTCGAACAGGTAGGAAGTGAGCCACTTTGGAAAGACGGCCAATGACTACGAAGATAGCATTATCCCCTCTCTTGGTCCTGGGAAAGCCGGTGATGAAGTCCATACCAACTTTGTCCCATTTCCACTCAGTAATAGCTAAAGGCTGAAGGGTGCCAGCAGGCCTTTGATGCTCTGCCTTAACGAGATGACAAACATCGCAGTTAGCAATGAACTGAGCAATTTCTCTCTTCATCCTAGTCCACCAGAACCTCTGGTGTAGGTCCTGATATATGTTAGTACTACCAGGATGAATTGTGAGAGGAGATTCATGGACCTCCTTAAGGATCAGTAGCCGAAGATGCTGCTTCTTGGGGACCACCAGGCGGTTCCCGAAGAAAACAACACCTCGATCATCTATAGAGAAACTACCAGCAATAACCTTGGCAATGTTTCTCTTGATCCGGGTAATCCCCGTATCATGCTTCTGGGCTTCTATGATATGATCCACAAGAGTAGGTTTCGCCACCAAGGTAGAAAGGAATCCGTGAGGAGCAATGTGAAGGTTAAGCTTATAGAATTCCTCATGGAGAAATGGTTGACCCTGTTGCAACATGAGATTGTTGGAATATGACTTACGACCTAGTGCATCAGCCATGACATTTGCTTTGTCTGGGGTGTAAGTAATCCCTAAATCATAATCTAAGATCAAATCCAACCAACGTCTTTGCCTAAGGTTCAAATCTGGTTGGGTTAAGATATACTTGAGACTCTGGTGCTCGGTGTAAATCTCACAACACTTACCAAGAAGGTAATGTCGCCATGTCTTAAGTGCATAGACTACGGCTGCAAGCTATAGATCATGTGTAGGATAATTCTCCTCATGTGGATGCAACTGTCGAGATGCATAGGCAATCACATGACGATCCTGCATAAGAATGCAACCTAGTCCCTATCGTGAGGCATCACAATAGATAACAAAGTCCTTAGTGAAATCCGGCGGCACAAGTATGAGAGCAGAAGTCAGGCGTCTTTTCAGTTCCTGAAAACTGTGCTCACACTGTGGGGACCACTCAAACTTTTTATCTTTCTTGAGAAGTTCCATGAGAGGTTTGGCCACTTTGGAGAAGTTTTCAACAAAGCGGCGACAATAACTGGCTAGACCAAGGAAACTCCTAACTTGTTTAACCGATTCGGGTGGAGTCCAATCAAGAATGGCCTGAACTCTCTCGGGGTTGACAGCAATGCCTTTACCAGAGATCACATGGCCTAGGTAGGTCACTTATGGCAGCCAAAATTCACACTTGGGGAACTTGGCATAAAGGCAGTGCTCTCTGAGTTTTTCTAACACAAGTCTAAGATGTTCGGCATGCTCTTCTTCGTTCTTCGAGTAAATAAGAATACCATCGAGGTAAACCACAACGAAGTTATCTAAGGACTCCATGAAGATCGAGTTCATCAAGCGGGAGAATGTAGCTGGAGCATTGGTTAGACCGGTGGACATAACGGTGTACTCGTACTGGCCATAACAAGTGACAAAAGCCGTCTTAGGAATGTCCCCATTTTTGATCTTGATTTGGTGGTAGCCTAACCTCAAATCCATCTTTGAAAAGACTGAGGATCCAGCGAGCTGATCATACAGGTCGTTGATCCTGGGGAGCGGATACTTGTTCTTTATCGTGACCAAGTTAACGAGACGATAATCTACAACCATCCGATCCGTACCATCCTTCTTCTTGACGAAGAGGACGGGACAAGCCCAATGAGAAGAACTAGGATGGATGAAACACTTTTGCAAGGACTCATCAAGTTGTTTCTTAAGCTCAGCTAGTTCTAAGGGTGCCATCTTGTAAGGTCTCCTAGAAATTGGGGCGGTTCCTGGGATAAGATCTATGACAAACTCTACATCTCTGTCAGGTGGAATGCCTGGCAGTTCCTCTGGAAAGACATCTAGAAAGTCACGGACTACCGGGATATCCTCAAGGTCTGGAAGAGGGCTGGCATTAAGAGAATAAAGCTGATGCTTTGCAACTCTAGTGGTGACAGTGACTATCTTGCCAGATGGGTGTGTAAGCTGAACTAACCTGGTGAAACAATCAATCTTGGCATGATGAGCTGTCATCCAGTCCATACCCAAGATGATGTTAATATATGAAGACTTGAGAGATATCAAGGAAGCAAGGAACACAAGTCTGTCAACATGTATTTCATTGCCATAACTTATCCTAGAAGTTTGCCATTTGGATCTAGGAGTTTGAATGAGTAGTGGGGAGGGCATATCACAAAATGACATGTCGTGCAAGCGGGCATAGCTTTTGGAAATGAAGGAATGAGATGCTCCGGTATCGAATAGAACCGATGGTGGATGACAATTAACAAGGAGTGTACCAAGAATGACATCCGAATCATCATGAGCGTTTCTAGCTGAGACGTGATGCACACGTCCATGTTCAGTGGGAGCAGACTTGACACTGATCATCTTGCATGATGTCTTACCACGGCCAACAGACTTCTCGGGTTGGGGTGGAGCAACACTGGTCTGAGTGCAATTACGGGCAATGTGGCCTGGCTCTCCGCACTTGTAACAAATCGTGGAGGTAGGACGTGGACCCGCATTGGCAGACAGTCCACCAATAGGCCTGGGTGGAGTATATGGCCGAACTGGGTGAGGTGCCACATAAGATGGCCTCGGTGCATATCCGGGTGGAAGAGCGGAGTTTGGAACCCAAATCCGGCGCTTCTGAGAACTAGAACCAGAGGAAGAACCCAAATCATGGGTGTGCTTACGAGACTCCTCATAAATAAGCTAAGCTGTCTCTACTTAATGGCCTTGTTCACAAGAGCCTGGAATGTATTGCAATGGTGCAAGTGGAGATCACGACGCAACTTGGGGTTGAGACCCTTCCGGAACCTAGCTTGCTTCTTGGCATCCGTGGACACTTCTTCTGTAGCATAGCGGGCGAGGTTCTCAAACTCTCTACTGTAAGCATCAACATCCATCTTACCCTGGGTGAGTCTACAAAACTCTTCTCTCTTGCGATCAATAAGGGCTTGAGGAATGTGATGCTCATGAAAAGCCTTAGTAAAATCTCTCCAGGTAGGTATCTGGCCAGCTGGAAGCATAGCCTCATAGTTCTGCCACCAAAGACTAGCAGGACCTTCCAGGTGATATGTAGCATAGGTGACCTTGTCACCTTCAGCTACGTTCGCAGAACGCAACTTGTGAGTGATACTACGGAGCCAGTCATCTGTATCGAGTGGCTCAATGGCATGATGGAAGGTGGGTGGGTTCAGGCCTATGAAGTCGGTGATGGAAACCAACTCATTACGCTGATGGGCGGTGTTCTGCTCAATCCGTGCCAACAAGCGGTTGGTCTCACGCTTGTTCATCTCAACCTCTAACAAGAACCCTACCAACGAATATTGGTCGGGAGGATCCTCATCCCTACCATCTCCGTGGTTCCGGCTACGAGCAACGGAACTTCGGGTAACTGACGACATCCTGGGAAACGAAACCAAGGACGGGATCAGCATCAACTATAGGATGCAGTATGTAGCACAAGGAAATTAGTATCTCTCAAACTCCTAGGACAATTTCGGCAACATAATGACAGTAAAATGCTCAAAATGAGACATCCTGCAAACGATGGGGTAGTACCATACTCAACATCATCACTCAAGGTTCTCTGATAGGACTAAACAGACTACACCGGAAGTACTCAAAAACTAGAATATGACTCTGATCAACCAATCCTATGAGACTATGGAGTAGTAACACGTGATCCTGATAGACGGAAGAGAAAGCCTAGTTCCTTAACCCCGTAGGAAAGATAGGATGACTCTGATCAAAAGGGCATGAGGTATAAGGAGTAAAAAGAGCCTTACGTTCCCTTCCACACTCAATTCCCTTATATAACCAAAGAATTTCTAGACTCAACTTCGACTAGTTTGGCTTGGTAATCCTACAGGCAGTCAGGCTCTGATACCAAAGTTGTCGGCACCCCGATCCTAAGTCACACCGATCTAGCATGTAACACATCATATCACTTTGCGGCCTCACGCACGGTATTCCCACGGGTGCCAGCTCACCTGGCCCGGGGCCGTTTGCGCCTTTTGGCTCACGTATATGATAGTGTCGCTAGCATCCATATGACAAAGAATCCAGGCCGACATGACTAGTGGTAAACCCAAAGTGGCACTAACTTACAGGGACAGACATACATGACCCAGGAACGAACGTGTCGGTCATCAGCAAGTGAATCTGGGCTGTAGCAGCTGGGCTAACAGGAGTCCGGTAGACACCGCGTGACATTTCCCCGAAGGGACAGACACATGAACGAAGAAGGACACATGCCGGCCAGCCTAAGTGTTCCAGAGTAGTAGCAAGCTACCATGGCTCAGTAGAAGCACTAGGAGACATTTCCCGGTAAGAGAGGCTACCAAGGATAAACAACTAGGTTGTCGGATCCCACACATACCAAGCATTTTAAATCATACACACAATATGCTCGATATGTGCAAAAACAACATGGCATCACAACAAAACTCTACAACTCAAAGTATTTATTCATTAGGCTCCGAGAAGCCAAGTATTACAAATATGGGTTTCATGACCCAACATACAGAGCACACAAGAAACTAGCGGAAGCATAAACATGTCTGAGTACAGAGAACTACAAATGAAAAAGGCTGAGAAGCCTAACTATCTACAAGACCCTCCCAAGGGTTCAAGATTCGTAGCCGAGGTAACAAGCTACTCGTCGAAGTCCAAGCGGAAATACTAGTGATACAGATGTCTCTTCTGCAAAACATAAATTAAGCAAACGTGACTACAAATGTACTGAAACAAGACTTACATCAGATCCTATCATACATGCATTAGTATCAAGAAGGTAATGTGGGGTTTGGCTGCAGCAAGCCAACTTTGACTCAGTGGCTATCCTGTTCTACGACTACAAGTAACTTCTTTGAGGTGAGAAAGCGCACACGAGTCCACTAATCACTACAGCAATACACTACTATGGATTCATTCCCGTCTCCCTACAAGAAGGCCATCCATATCATTCACATTTTCTTGAGAATTTTAGAGTATCCACTTCAAGTTGTCTATGTACCACGTAAGCATCCAAGAAGTCCATAACCGCGGGCCCAGCTATTCAAATAGATCATGTTAACCCTGCAGGGGTGTACTTCTTCACACACGCTCTCGCCACTTACCGCCATGTACACGTCATGTATATCGGCAACCTTCAAGCGGAAGCCTGGCGATGGTGTCAGCCATGACTTGACTAACCACACAAGACTGTAGTCCAGGTTTATAGCCTATTCGGGTTCCATCCGTAAGGAGATCCGACCGGGGTTTCGCTCACGGCCCCAAACGATGTGTGCAGGGTTCCTAAGCCCACCTCGCCGGATGGATCTACGCTTGGTACACCGTGCCACCTGTGCCTAGTCTGTCCCAAGCCCACCCTACCGGGTGCCACTTGGTAGAAAAATAACACTACCTACAAACACCAGAAACTAGTTGTGACTCCTCGACAGAGGTCAAGTTGGTTAATAAGTCGAGAGGGGTCGAGTTACCGGAACCCGATGTGTGGTAGTAGCTAGTCATTGGACAACTTACACAGAACTCAGTTCTTAAGGACGGTCCCAACGAGACAACCCACCATGTACTCCTACATGGCCTCTCACTCCTACCTTTACCAGAATGTGTTCACACGCTTAAATCTCAGCATCAGAACATCATAACACTCCAATCCATTCCCAATGGATCAGACCTGACACAACTCTAAGCAATAGCAGGCATGGCATGGTAGGAACACAACATGGCTCAATCAACTCCTACACATGCTAGTGGGTTTCAACTATTTACTATGGCACTGACAGGTCATGCAGAGGAATGGGTTCAACTACCTCAGCATAAAGTAGTAGTTGAATCATTGTTGTCCTAATGCAATAAAAGAGAGCATGAGCGAGAGAGTGTGATTGTATTGGAATGAACAAGGGGGTTTTGGTTGCCTGAAAGATCAATAGGGGGGTTGTGCTCCTCTGACAGGTACTCTGGAACGGTCTCCGGAGCAGGACATATCGAGAAGGACGGTGTCGGCAATCAATACACAAGCATATGCAACAATATGATGCATGAACATGGCATGAAGATGTGATGTGGTTTGTGCTAATGCATCTAGCATTCTATTTGAATGAAGTCCATTTGAACCAAGGGTTCAAATGCAACTCCAAATTTAACATTTATAAATGCCATTCATGTGTTTCACCTATATAGTAGGTTTAGGTTGGGTTTTCATGCATGAAAATGGTACATATGGATAGATTGCATTTTTCTAATAATTTTTCATACATTACTTATTTCAATTTGAGCTACGGTTGAATTTCTATGATTTTTTGAAGTTTAAACATTTTTTTTGGAATTTCCTGATTTATTTTAATACCACAAAATGAACAACTGCGTCAGCATGTCAGTAGCATGATGTCAGCGAGTCAACTGTGGCTGACCAGGTCAAACCTAAAGTGTGGGGTCCACATGTCAGTGTCATAGTTAATTAACAGAGTTAATTAATCCTAACTCCAACCCTAACTAAAAATTAGTCAGGGCCGGGCCCCACCTATCATTGACCCACACATGTCAAATCAGGGTCAAAAGGGGGTCAAACCCGGTCAAATCGCCGGTGTTTAGCCGCCGGCGAGGCCGAACGCGGTGAAGGGCACGGGAATCGCCCTCCGGCGACCATTTAGGCGACGGAGACCATGGACGAGGAGCTGGAGCTCGTCCTCATCGTTTGGAGCAAGTGGGAGGCTGCGGGGGTGCCGGAGCTCGCTGGAAACGAGCTCGAGGCGGCAGCCGGATTTTGGCCGGGTGCGCGCGCAGCGCTGCGGTGCACGGCAGGAGCTGCCGAGGGCCTCTACAACCTCCTGGCGTCACCAGGAGCACGGTAACGCGTGAGGTCGCGAGCTGCGGCGGCTAGCATGATGGCGGCGAGGAGCTACGACCGTGATGGGGAACGAAGCTACGGCATAGAAACGGCAGAACGGAGAGGGGGAAACAGAGCAGAAGCTCACAGCGTCATCAGCGAGCTCGGGGGAGGTCAAACACGAGCAGAACGGCGTGGGCGATCTCCGGCGGCCGAAGGTGAAGACGATGGCGATGGCGGCGCTCCAGGGCCTCCTGAGGCGCGTGGCTTGGCAGAGAGGACGAGGAAGACGGGGCGAATCTCTTGGGCTTGTCGGAGAGGCAAGGCCGTGGCGGTGGGCGCGGCAACGACGAGCGGCAGCGACGGGCGCGTTTGGTCCTACGAGAGAGATAACAGAGGAGGCAGGGAATGAGCACGAGGGAGAGTGAGAGGGGTCCGGGGTGCATCGTGGCGTCGCTCGGGGCATCCAGGGTGACGAGGGGGAGGACAGGCAGGCAGGTGGCGTGGCGCCCATGCGCGCGGGCGGCGAGCGCGTGCCCCTCGTCCTTCTGTCGTCGCCAGGAGGACGATGACTGGCGGTTGGGCTAGTGGGCCGCACAGTGCTGGGCCACTGGAGACGCCAGGTAAGTTTCCCTTTTTTCTATTTTGTTTTTGTTTTCCATTTCTGACATTTGTTTTAATTTGGTTTTGGAACCAAACTAATTTTGTTGCTTCTGATAAATTTTGCAGGGACTAGAAGGATTATTCCAAAGCCCATCAACAAAAATCAGAATTATTGGAGCAATAAAGTATTTATAGTATTTATTTTCTCCAATTCAAAATACAATATGTGTTAATTCAACAATCCAAAATGTCATGCAAAAATGTGCATCACCTCTGGTTGCCGTTTCCAGCATTTTCCCAAGAATGATGAACATTTTTAAGGCCATTTGGAATTACTGAAAATATTTTAGTTGAACCTGGTGGATTCCTTTTTATGCTAGGGTTTGAACATCCCCCATTTCAAGTTCATTTGAAATATTAAACATGATGCAAACATCAACAACTAGCCTAGAGCACACTAGAACTAGGGATGTGACATTGACAGTACCAAAAGTGAAATGGTTTGCTCTTTATCATACTATCCTATCTCACAAAGTTCCGTTAAGTTTTGTGTGATTGAAGTTTTCAAGTTTCTGGTGAGATGTCGATATGAGGAGAATAAGGAGTGACAAGACCCTAATATTGGGGATTCCCAAGGCACCCCAAGGTAATATTCAAGGAAGATCCAAGCAACTAAACTTGGGGATGCCCCGGAAGGCATCCCCTCTTTCGTCTCCAACATTATCGGTAACCTCACTTGGAGCCATGTTTTCATTCGTCACATGATATGTGTTTTGCTTGGAGCATCATTTTATTTTTTAGTATTTTCTTGATGTTATTTATAATAATTTTTTGCATATTTTATTTCAATAAAAGTGGCAATGATAGCCTTTACTATGCTTATTTTGCAAGCCTGCATGTTGCTGTTTGAAAACAGAAAGTTTACCGCTGTTGCAAAAATTCCCTAGAAAAGTAAGAATGTGGTAAAGTGTTGAAACTTTCTGCAAAATAAGGTCTGATAAATTTTCTACAGGAGCTATTTTTTTCATAATTTTTGGAGTTTAAGAAGTATTCATACTCTTGCATTCTTTATAGACTGTACTGTTTTGGCAGATTGCTGTTATGTTTGCATTGTTTGCATATGTTTGCTTGTTTAATGATCCTATTTGAGGATAGGAGTATTGAATATGCAGAGGCATTTAGTATGCAATGTTTAATAATAATTTTAGAGATTTGCTACAGTAGAGAATGATAAGATTTTTGCATTGGTTTATACTAACTTATCTCACGAGTTCTTGTTGAGTTTTGTGTGGATGAAGCTTTTGAGATTTAGGAAAACCGTGATATGAGAAGAATTAAGGAGACACAAAAGCTCAAGCTTGGGGATGCCCAAGGCACCCCAAGATAATATTTCAAGAAGTCTCAAGCATCTAAGCTTGGGGATGCCCTGGTAGGCATCCCACCTTTCTTCTTCAACAATTATAGGTTAGTATCGATTGAGCCTAAGTTTTTGCTTCTTCACATGATGTGTGCTATCCTTGAAATGTCATTTATTTTCATTTTTCTTGCTTTTATAATAAAATACTTAGATATGAAAGTTTTTAAATAAAATAGAGTCCTTAAATAGTTGCCAGGGAGGCTAGGTAAGCGGCATTCACATCCTGTCAACGAAGCTCTTTTCTATGGAATCGCTCTAGTGCTTCACTTATATCTTTTTGAGCACGGTGTGCTTTAGTATTTTTGAAGAAATTCTCTCTTTATCCACTTAAATTAATTTGAGATAAAGAAATATTATGCTCATGATCTTCATTTATATCTTTTTGGAGTAGCTTGTCATTTACTCTTGTGCTTCGCTTATATCCTATGAGTAAATTGTTGAATAAATTGAATGTCATGAAGTTGAAATCATATCATGCCTAGTGGTAGCTTCACATTGGGTTTATAAAGTGAAATATTTTGAGGCTTGACAATCACAATATTGGTCATACAAGCAATTCACGAATAATTAGTATAAGGAAGAGAACTTTCACATATAAATACATTATCATGGAGATCTTTTGTGATTGTGAGCCCCCATCAAAATATTATATGCCAAAATTGTTGACGTTGGACAAGGAAGACAACGTAATGGTTTATGTTTGTTCATATTAACATAGAAGTTATATTGTCATAGATCCTTCAACATGCGGTGCTTGCTGATACGTCCATTTTGTATCCTGCTTTTATATCGATATTTATTGCATTATGGGCTGTTATTACACATTATGTCACAATACTTATGCCTATTCTCTCTTATTTTACAAGGTTTACATGAAGAGGGAGAATGCCGACAGCTGGGATTCTGGGCTGGAAAAGGAGCAAATATTAGAGACCTATTCTGCACAGCTCCAAAAGTCCTGAAACTTCACGGAAGTTATTTACAGAATAAAAAAAATATTGAGCGAAGAAAGTTCCAGAGGGGGGCCATGCCCTGGCCACGAGGGTGGGGGCGCGCCCTACCCCCCTGGGCACGCCCCCTGCCTCATGGGCTCCCTGGTGGCCCTCCGATGCCCATCTTCTGCTATATGAGGTATTTTGTCCGAGGAAAAATAATAAGCAAGCTCACGGGACGAAACTCCGCCGCCACGAGGCGGAACCTTGGTGGAACCAATCTAGGGCTCCGGGAGAGCTGTTCTGTCGGGGAAACTTCCCTCCAGGAGGGGGAAATCATCACCATCGTTATCACCAACGATCCTCTCATTGGGAGGGGGTCAATCTCCATCAACATCTTCACCATCACCATCTCATCTCAAATCCTAGTTCATATCTTGTATCCAATCTTTGTATCCAAACCTCAGATTGGTACCTGTGGGTTGCTAGTAGTGTTGATTACTCCTTGTAGTTGATGCTAGTTGGTTTACTTGGTGGAAGATCATGTGTTCAGATCCATTATGCATATTAATACCCCTCTGATTATGAACATGAATATGCTTTGTGAGTAGTTACATTTGTTCCTGAGGACATGGGAGATGTCTTGCTATTAGTAGTCATGTGAATTTTGTATTGTTCGTTATTTTGATGAGATGTATGTTGTCATCCCTCTAGTGGTGTCATGTGAACGTCGACTAAATGACACTTCACCATTGTTTGGTCCTAGAGGGAGGCATTGGGAAGAAATAAGTAGATGATGAGTTGCTAGAGTGACAGAAGCTTAAACCCTAGTTTATGCGTTGCTTCGTAAGGGGCTGATTTGGATCCACATGTTTCATGCTATGGTTAGGTTTACCTTAATACTTCTGTTGTAGTTGCAGATGCTTGCAATAGAGGTTAATCATAAGTGGGATGTTTGTCCAAGTAAGGGCAGTACCCAAGCACCGGTCCACCCACATATCAAATTATGAAAGTACCGAACGCGAATCATATGAACGTGATGAAAACTAGCTTGACGATAATTCCCATGTGTCCTCGGGAGCACTTTGCTTCATATAAGAGTTTGTCCAGGCTTGTCCTTTGCTACAAAAAGGATTGGGCCATCTTGCTGCACCTTATTTACTTTTATTACTTGCTACTCGTTACAAATTACCTTATCACAAAACTATCTGTTACAAATAATTTCAGTGCTTGCAGAGAATACCTTACTGAAAACTGCTTATCATTTCCTTCTGCTCCTCGTTGGGTTCGACACTCTTATCGAAAAGGCTACGGTAGGTCCCCTACACTTGTGGGTCATCACTTGCCCCCCATCAGATACTACTTGTGGATCCAAAAACCCTTAAACCCAAATCTTATTTTCAAGAGTCCACCATACCTACCTAAGGATTGAGAAAGATCCTTCAAGTAAGTTGTCATTGGTGCAATAAGGCAATAAAAATTGCTTCTAAAAGTGTTAGATCACTTAGTGTAAGAGAAAATTGAGCATTCTACGAACTTGAGATGGCAAAGAATAAAAGCGACAGACTGCATAATAAAGGTGGCTATCATAAGGGGCAATATAACATGACGTTCTTTTGCACTAAGGTGTTGAGCATACAAAGAAATAAGCACATGCCAACCTCTTCTTCCCTCTGCGAAAGGCCTATCTTTTGCTTTTATGTATTTATTTTTATGCAAAGAGTTAAAGTTTCTCTCTCTATTCCTTTTTACTTTTCTCTTTTGGCAAGCATCATGTGGTGAGGAAAGATGTAACGCCCCGAGACCGTTGCGCCAGGTGTCTTCCAGTTATTCGCTGTTGGTGCCTTGTCATTTGCTTGCGTGTCATGTTTTTCATATCATGTCATCATGTGCATTGCATCACCATGTTTTCAAAAACTTGCATCCGTCCCGGTCTCCTCGTTCCTTCCGTTGTCCGTTCTGAGCCCAGACACACTTGCACGCGCCCGCGGCACCTCTGAAATATTATTTTTATAAGTGGCCGGATAATGTTCTCGGAATGGGATGAAAGTTGGCGTGTGGTCTTATTATAGTGTAGATAGACCGCCTGTCATGTTTCACCGCATTCGGAGATCGTTTGATGCCCCAACGGATAACTATAGCGGCAGTATAGCCGGTCTAACGTCGGATGTTTTCGGTCTCCGGAGACAGATGTCGGGCCCTCTCTCTCTCTTCTCGCCCTTGCAGTCTCGCCACAGCCCACCTAGTCTATCCTCCTTCCCCTCTTCGCTTCCAGAGTTGTCCGATGCGATCGCACGGTCCAAAACCTTCTCTGCTCAGTGCATCACCCCCCTCGCGTGTGTGTCCGAAAAGCTGTCCCGGACCCGACCCGGGCAGTCGCCACCATTGTGTCCGGATCATCCCCAAACATCTACAAAGAATCACTGTTTTATTATTTGGACTCCCTAGCCTATTCTTTCTGAACCGTCCAATTTCGATCGGAGGATCCAAACTCTTTTTTTCCTTATATTTATAGACCACCACCTACCAAATCTAGCCTAACCCTAAAACCTAGGAGGCCTGTCCCCCCCCCGCTGCCACTCCTCTCCCACATCGGGATTCCCTCCCGATCCAGTTCCACCCGAGACGAATCGCAGCAACCACCTTTCCTTCCTCGTGTTCAGATCCCACCAAATCCATCCCCGTTGCCATCCTCTGCTCCCTCCGCAGCAGATGCAGGCCCTTCCTCGTTCCTTGGCACCGCCAAGTCGCGCCCTCGCAGGACCCGTCGCCCCGCCAAGTACCTCGCCGGAGCACCTGCTGCCAAGTCCACCCGCTGCGCCATACGGGATAGGAGCTCCCCGCAGCGACGCCCGAACCCATCCATCTGCAGCGCCATGGCCTTTGTTGACTTTCTGCTCGTGCCGGTGCCTCTAGCCGCCACAGCCATGCTCCAGATCCGGCCGGCCTCCGCCAAGTCGCCGCTCCTTCGGATTCCGGCGTTCAGGTCCTCCCCCGCAGCCAACCTGCCCGTTCCCGGCCCCTTCGCTGTGCTCTGCCGTCCTCTGCCCGGCGACCAGCACAGCAGCAACCGCCATGGAGCCCCCTTCCTGCGCCATGGATCCGTGCCCAACCGTCCTTCCATGCGCCGTTCCTCGCGCGCCGGACCTCCCCAACCTTGCCAGAGCCCCGCGTCCAAGCCCCGTCGACCCCTTCGGGACCTGCTGCTGCCGCCAAGTCTGCCTACTGCGGCCTCTGCTTCCTCTACCCCGTGCGCTGCCCGAGTCTCCCCTGCTTCGCCAAGCCATCGTCTTCGGCCAAAGCTTCTTCCTCGCGTCGAATCTTGCCGCCCCGCCATGTTCCTGGAGCCGCGGTGCCCACTCGTCCTCAAGTTCACCGGCGTGAGCATCCCACGTCGCCGTTGCCGTCCCGGGTGCCGAGACTTGTTCGTCTGCACTCTGCAGCGAGCGCGCCCGTGCGCGTTGACCCTCTCCTGATCGAGCTGGGCTGCCAGATCCATCGGTCCAGCACCCCCCTTGCCTTGCCAGGCCCAATGTGAGGAAGCCCATCTTCCGGTTGTCCTTGCGCATTGTTGGGCTAGTCATTTTTGGCCCGTGTTGTTTTTTTTGCTGACCTGTGATTTTACTATTTATTCCTGAGACTGCAGTTTTACAGAAAAACCCTCCATGTCCATGCATTTAATATCTCACAAACCGTGCATCGGATTAAAATAAGTTATATATCAAATATGCTTATAATCTTGTCTAGTTTCATAATTTGCAACTTTCATGCATGTTTGAAATGTTTAAATTGTTGTTTGGTTTAATTTGCCTATTGCCATGTGGAAATGCTTTAATTCATAACTTTTTAACCGTAACTCGGTTCGTAACAAACTTTATATGTAAATGGGGTGGAAAAATGCCTAGTGTAACATGATGCACTCATCTAGCATGTTTAACAACTCTAAAATTGTGTTTAGGGCAGAACAGTACCAAACCTAATATATGCATATGAGGAGTTTCCGGACTTGTTGTTTTGTTGTTTCAGCCTCATTTAAACTTGCCTAGATTAGATAGTTTCATCATGCTTCACCTCTTTCCATGCTAACAACATTTAATCTTGTTGGGTACATAAACGAGAGAGAACTAAATAAGTCATGTGGTGTTTTCTTCAATATGCAACTCCGTTGCATATTGAGCTCCACTTAATTTGTAGGATTGTTTGTGCACTTTGCCATGCCATGCCATGTATCATTAAACCGGACATGCATCATACTTGTTTGCGCATCGTGCCATGCTTATGTGATGATTGTTTACTATGTTGTTTGCTTTCTTTCCGGTGTACTTCTTCTCGGTAATCCGGTAATGTTGCGTTTGTGAGGATCCGTTGGCTACGCCCGTTTGTCTTCTTCATGGACTCGTTCTTCTTCCTTGCGGGATTTCAGGCAAGATGACCATACCCTCGAAATCACTTCTATCTTTGCTTGCTAGTTGCTCGGTCTTTTGCTATGCCTATGCTACGATACCTACCACTTGCTTATCATGCCTCCCATATTGCCATTTCAAACCTCTAACCCACCATGTCCTAGCAAACCGTTGTTTGGCTATGTTACCGCTTTGCTCAGCCCCTCTTATAGCGTTGCTAGTTGCAGATGAAGATTGAAGATTGTTCCTTGTTGGAACATTGTTTATTCTTGGGATATCACAATATTATCTTGTTTATCTTAATGCACCTATATACTTGGTAAAGGGTGGAAGGCTTGGCCGTATGCCTGGTGTTTTGTTCCACTCTTGCCGCCCTACTTTCCGTCATATCAGTGTTATGTTCCCGGATTTTGCGTTCCTTACACGGTTGGGTTGTAATGGGAACCCCTTGACAGTTCGCCTTGAATAAAACTCCTCCAGCAATGTCCAACCTTGGTTTTACCATTTGCCACCTAGCCTTTTCTTTCTCTTGGGTTCTGCAGACTCAAGGGTCATCTTTATTTTAACCCCCTGGGCCAGTGCTCCTATGTGTGTTGGTTCGAACTGGGCAGCCTGCGGGGCCACCTCGGGGAAACTTGAGGGTTGGTTTTACTCGTAGCTTGATCTATCTGAGTGTGCCCTGAGAACGAGATATGTCCAGCTCCTATCGGGATTTGTCGGCACATTCGGGTGGTGTTGCTAGACTTGTTTTACCATTGTCGAGGATGTCCTGTAACCGGGATGCCGAGTCTGATCGGATTGTCTTGGGAGAAGGAATATCCTTCATTGACCGTGAGAGCTTGTGATGGGCTAAGTTGGGACACCCCTGCAGGGATTGAACTTTCGAAAGCCGTGCCCGCAGTAATGGGCAGATGGGAATTTGTTAACGTCCGGTTGTAGAAAACCTAAAGTTGATGTTAAATTAAAATACACCAACCGTGTGTGTTAACGTGATGGTCTCTTTTCGGCGGAGTCCGGGAAGTGAACACGGTGTTGGAGTTATGCCTGACGTAGGTTGTTCTAGGATCACTTATTGATCATATTTCATTGATCGTGCTTTTGCCTTCTCTTCTCGCTCTCATTTTCGTATGTTAGCCATCATATATGCTAGTCGCGTGCTACAGCTCCACATCATACCTTTACCCCTCCTGTAAGCTTAAATAGTCTTGATCGCGAGGGTGTGAGATTGCTGAGTCCCCGTGACTCATAGATACTTCCAAAACCATTTTGCAGGTGCCGATGATACCGTGCAGGTGACGCGACTGAGCTCAAGGTGGAGCTCGATGAATATTGTGTTTGTTATGTGTTTCCGTTTCCAGTTGATCAGTAGTGGAGCTCAGTTGGGACGATCGGGGATCTGTGTAGCATTTGGGGTAGTCTTCTTTTATTTTGGGTTCCGTAGTCAGACCTTGTTTGTATCTGGATGATGTAATGCTTTATTCATGTGATTGTGTGAAGTGGCGATTGTAAGCCAACTATGTATCTCTTTCCCTTATGAATTACATGGGTTGTGTGAAGATTACCTCACTTGCGACATTGCTTTCAATGCGGTTATGCCTCTAAGTCGTGCTTCGACACGTGGGAGATATAGCCGCATCAAGGGCATTACAAGTTGGTAAACAGAGCCTTCCCCGACCTTAGGAGCCCCCTGCTTGATCGAATCACTGGCGTTGTTGAGTCTAGAAAAATGTTTTTAGTCATTTAGGATTATATATATCGGAGAGTAGGATTCTTTTTACTCCTCAGTCCCTTTGTCGCTCTGGTGAGGCATCCTGACGTAGAGTTTTGACTCTTCTCTTCTCAAATTTCACTAAATTTTTTTAGGATCACGCGGGTATCTTGGAATCGTTCCGATCAATTTGTGATGAGAACATTGTTCTTGGTGCCTCCTGACATTTAGGGGTTGTGGTAGTGTCCCGGGGAGTTGAGCTCTGAGGTGTTGTCGTAACAATTTTATCGTTGCAGTTCTGGAATACCTGAGTTCGCCGACATCGAAAATCTCTTTTATGCAGTTGTTGGTGAGATAACCTCGACGCCACCCAGTACTGGGGCGGGAGTTCGGGAGTATTGCCATAACTCGTATAACGGATGCTTTTCGAAGGTTGAGGTAAATGATTTCCGATGGTTTTTTGGTTATGTGTTGAAGGATGGATACAACTGGATGTAGGATTTGCTAGTTTTGGGTGAGATATTATGATTCCCCTGTATCCCCAACACCTGATTGCATAACCGGAAAATTTCGGGAGTTTATAAGTGGGAATTCAAGTAGCTCTTACGATATCTTTCCGACAGATATATGATATGAAATTGGGGTTCGACGTCTAGTGGTCCGCCTATCCATGGTTGGTTTTACAGTGGTCTCATTGTGTCTTAAAGAGTCCTTGGCTATGTCGACTCGGGGACGCTTCGTATGTCATGTGCACTGCCTTGTACATGATGGTGCTGTACGATCGAGCCCGTGTAGGCCCCACCACGAAAATTTCAGACAAAATCTCTATCATATGTTTGTTCCGGCTTATTTTGCAAGCCAATCCTTTGTTTTGTTTTGAGTGGTGGTATTCGCGTTGGTTCGAAGTCAAATGTTGATTCCATACCTTTCCAAGCAATGTTCTCATATTTCTATGCGAATACTAATCATTCTTGATCATCGAGATTGTTTTGTCAATCCTTTTCAACCGGTGTGTTTCTCTTCAAGTGGATCCGATCATTTCAACATCCGCAAGATCAAGTATCAGTTCTTCTCAACGGTGTTTGTTTCATCCGTCTTCAAGTTGCCTTTGTTTTTCCCGCCCACCCACCCCTTTTCTTCGAGGACTCGGAATTCTTAATCAACTATCCATCTTATTCTTGTGAAGCCTCTTCTTTCTTTTCAATCAATGTCCTTACCCGGTGATTCTCATGAAGATTCTAACGGAACCTCAAGTTCATCATTCTTCATTCTTTTCCTTCTCCTGTGGATTCAATTCAAGCTTTGGTATTGAGCATAGTCTTTTCTTTTTGCCCAATGCTTTTCTTATGCCGATGGACCTCATAATCATCCACTTCTCGCTATTCAATTGTTCGGGAGTGCTCAAGATATCTCGAAGATTCATGTTTCCACACTCTGCTTTCATTCAAGCTCTTTCGAGGATGTTATCTCATTCAAGCCTTTTAATTCAACCGGTGCTATCTCTCTCTCTTCAAATATTTTCAACGGTGTTTTTTCTCTTGAGTGGGCCCTAACCCACAAGTCTTTTCTCAGGATCTTACCTGACTCTTCTAATTTACCGGAGCTTTCCTCAAATGATTTTCGAAGTTTGACGTAAGAATGATTCATTATCGGTCATATGTATTTCTCCAAGATCTTTCAAATTCTTTTCATCATTGGCTCAACCTTTCTAATTGTCATCCCGGAGTATCTCAACAATTTGGTGGTGTTTCTTATCATCATTGTCAGATTTTGAAGACCGAAGAAGTGTTTCTCTTTAATCTTGCTACATTCTCTTCAAGATTCGTGATTCTAGATTGTTGCCATCCTCTCATAATTATTTTCGATTGTGGGAATTCTTTTCACCCATCCGGAGCAATTCAAGAGTCTTCTCAGTTTGTTATCCGGAGTCCATCAATTCAGGTTTTTTTTCATTCTCAGCTTTCAGTTATCATTCTCCAATCATACCGGTGCTTAAATCAAGGATTCTCTAATCAGCTCGTAATCTCTTCGTTCTCATGGATCTAAATTCTCTCAAGCATCTTCGTTTATTTGCTGATCCTTCCCGGTGTTTTCTCATGTTTTATTCATTCCTTTTCAATTCTTACGGTTGTTCGTTCAAGATCTCTCTTCCATGGTTATCAAATTAATTCATTCATTGTTTCATCCTACCGGTGGTTCATTGAAGACCTTCTCAAGTTTGCGCTATATCTATCTTAATCCTTACTACATGAATAAGTAGTGTGCCAAATCCATTGTTGGTCATCAATTTAATTGGTGAAGGATAAGCATAATGTAATTCTTATTCTTGTTTCATCCTAATGATTAATTCCTTATTCCGGAGGTTCTTCAAATTCTCTATTTCAATTGTTTCATCTTTCTTTTCCGAAGTTCTGAGGTTTTCCGTTTTATCTCACCACTGAGACCCATCTAAATCATTAGAAGGTTTCACCTTGTGTCTTCAACTTCTCTTTCCTTTTGTTTGATCATCCTTTTATTACCGGAGTTCCTCAGGGTGGTTCGTCAAGGATTCTTTTCATTCTTCAATTGTTCTTCAAGATATCTCTCGAAGCTATGATCCGCCAAGATATACTTCAAGTTTTCTTCTTCTTGCAATCCGGAGTGCAATTCTTTCTTCCGTATCATTAGAGGTGGTATTATGTCATTCTTGATAATTTGAGTTCATGTTCCATGATTCACATGTTGTTAAGAATGAGATATTTTAAACCCATCAATCTCATCATTGGAGTTATCTTGGGTTATAGTTCACCTAAAGCCTTCCCTAAGGATTGTTGCTATTTATGGTGCTCATAAATGACCCAAGTTCTTCATCTTTCCTCCCGGTGAAATATTTTCTCGTCTCCTTGTTCATATCAATCCAATTCTTTTTCCTGTGAGTGGCAAAATTTCACCTCATAGTTTCGAGATGTTTTCTATAAGCCCACTTCCAGCTTACCCTTTTTGTTGTTGGTCTTTCCAACAACTTCATTATTTCTTTCTTGGAAGGGTGCTTTCCAAGCTCATTTCTTGCAGAAGTTAGCTTTTTCAACTCCATTCTTTTATTACAATGATCTAACTTCTATTCTTTTCTTCCGGAGGCATTGTGATATTGCTCTCTTCAACCCATCATCTCGTTTTATCAAAGATCATGTTCTTTTCATGCCTATCCATTTAACCGGAGTGTTGTGCCCTTTTGCTCAAGTTCCTTTCGCCTTATCAAGCCTTGGAACTCCTTTCAACCGGAGTGCTATCTGAGATCTTTCTTACCCCTTGTTCCATTCATTCAATAGTTCCGGAGGCAGTGTGTTGTGTTTTCATCAAGTATCTTCTCATCTTATCTAGTTCTTATTCAATTCCTTTTCTTTTCAATCGGAGTGCTGCCCGAATTTGTTCTTCCTTGTTTCTCTTTTCTAATGGGGTGCTCTCAACTTCGTTCATCTTCTTTGCATTCTTCCTTTCAATCTGTTCAACCTCTCAGGATTCATGGTTTCACTCGTTTGTCAAAGGAGCAACTTAGTTTACCTCTCCTCTTCCTCTTTCGTTTTCCCTCCGGTGCCATTCTAGATCACAGGACGAGATCCTCTCGTAGTGGTGGAGTGTTGTAACGCCCCGAGACCGTTGCGCCAGGTGTCTTCCAGTTATTCGCTGTTGGTGCCTTGTCATTTGCTTGCGTGTCATGTTTTTCATATCATGTCATCATGTGCATTGCATCACCATGTTTTCAAAAACTTGCATCCGTCCCGGTCTCCTCGTTCCTTCCGTTGTCCGTTCTGAGCCCAGACACACTTGCACGCGCCCGCGGCACCTCTGAAATATTATTTTTATAAGTGGCCGGATAATGTTCTCGGAATGGGATGAAAGTTGGCGTGTGGTCTTGTTATAGTGTAGATAGACCGTGTGTCAAGTTTCATCGCATTCGGAGTTCGTCTGATAGCCCAACCGTTAAACTATAGCGGCATTATAGCCGGGCACACGTCGGACGTTTTTGGTCTCCGGAAATAGTCGCCGGGCCTCCCTCTCTTCTCTTCTCTCAGCTCGAGACCGTCTACACAGCTCACTACCAACCGCCAGGTCCAACCTAACCTCTCTCGTCAGCCCGCAGCCTCCTCCCGCGCGCGTCCAAAATCTGTCACGGACCCGATCCGGACAGTCGTTACCGCTGTGTCTGGATCATCCCCAAACGTCTACAAAGTATCACCATTTTATTATTTGGACTCCCTAGCCTATTCTTTCTGAACCGTCCAATTTCGATCGGAGGATCCAAACTCCCTTTTCCCCTTATATTTATATACCACCACCTACCAAATCTAGCCTAACCCTAAAACCTAGGAGGCTTGTCCCTCCCCGCCGCCACTCCTCTCCCACATCGGGATCCCAACCTGATCCAGTTCCACCCGAGACAAATCGCAGCAACCACCTTTCCTTCCTCGTGTTCAGATCCCACCAAATCCATCCCCGTAGCCATCCTCTGCTCCCTCCGCAGCAGATGCAGGCCCTTCCTCATTCCTTGGCACCGCCAAGTCGCGCCCTCGCAGGACCCGTCGCCCCGCCAAGTACCTCACCGGAGCACCTGCTGCCAAGTCCACCCGCTGCGCCATACGGGAGAGGAGCTCCCCGCAGTGACGCCCGAACCCATCCATCTGCAGCGCCATGGCCTTCGTTGACTTTCTGCTCACGCGGTGCCTCTAGCCGCCACAGCCCGCTCCAGATCCGGCCAGCCTCCGCCAAGTCGCCGCTCCTTCGGATTCCGGTGTTCAGGTCCTTCCCCGCACCCAACCTGCCCGTTCCCGGCCTCTTCGCTGTGCTCTGTCGTCCTCTGCCCGGCGACCAGCACAGCAGCAACCGCCATGGAGCCCCCTACCTGCGCCATGGATTCGTGCCCAGCCGTCCTTCCATGCGCCGTTCCTCGCGCGCCGGACCTCCCCAACCTTGCCGGAGCCCCGCGTCCAAGCCCCATCGACCCATCCGGGACCTGCTGCTGCCGCCAAGTCCGCCTATTGCGGCCTCAGCTTCCTCTACCCCGTGCGCTGCCTGAGTCTCCCCTGCTTCGCCAAGCCATCGTCTCCGGCCAAAGCTTCTTCATCGCGTCGAATCTCGCCGCCCCGCCATGTTCCTGGAGCCGCGGTGCCCGCTCGTCCTCAAGTTCACCGACGTGAGCATCCCACGTCGCCGTTGCCGTCCCGGGTGCCAAGACCTGTACGTCTGCACTCTGCAGCGAGCGCGCCTGTGAGCGTTGACCCTCTCCTGATCGAGCTGGGCTGCCAGATCCATCGGTCCAGCACCCCCCTTGCCTTGCCAGGCCCAATGTGAGGAAGCCCATCTTCCGGTTGTCCCTGCACATTGTTGGGGTAGTCAATTTTGGCCCGTGTTGTTTTTTTTGCTGACCTGCGATTTTACTATTTATTTCTGAGACTGCAGTTTTACAGAAAAACCCTCCATGTCCATGCATTTAATATCTCAGAAACCGTGCATCGGATTAAAATAAGTTATATATGAAATATGCTTAGAATCTTGTCTAGTTTCATAATTTGCAACTTTCATGCATGTTTGAAATGTTTAAATTGTTGTTTGGTTTAATTTGCCTATTGCCATGTTAAAATGCTTTAATTCATAACTTTTTAACCGTAACTCGGTTTGTAACAAACTTTATATGTAAATGGGGTGGAAAAATGCCTAGTTTAACATGATGCACTCATCTAGCATGTTTAACAACTCTAAAATTGTGTTTAGGGCAGAACAGTACCAAACCTAATATATGCATATGAGGAGTTTCCAAACTTGTTGTTTTGTTGTTCCGGCCTCATTTAAACTTGCCTAGATTAGATAGTTTCATCATGCTTCACCTCTTGCCATGCTAACAACATTTAATCTTGTTGGGTACATAAATGAGAGAGAACTAAATAAGTCATGTGGTGTTTTCTTCAATATGCAACTCCGTTCCATATTGAGCTCCACTTAATTTGTAGGATTGTTTGTGCACTTTGCCATGCCATGCCATGTATCATTAAACCGGACATGCATCATAATTGTTTGCGCATCGTGCCATGCTTATGTGATGATTGTTTACTATGTTGTTTGCTTTCTTTCCGGTGTACTTCTTCTCGGTAATCCGGTAACGTTGCGTTTGAGGATCCGTTGGCTATGCCCATTTGTCTTGTTCATGGACTCGTTCTTCTTCCTTGCGGGATTTCAGGCAAGATGACCATATCCTCGAAATCACTTCTATCTTTGCTTGCTAGTTGCTCGGTCTTTTGCTATGCCTATGCTACGATACCTACCACTTGCTTATCATGCCTCCCATATTGCCATTTCAAACCTCTAACCCACCATGTCCTAGCAAACCGTTGTTTGGCTATGTTACCGCTTTGCTCAGCCCCTCTTATAGCGTTGCTAGTTGCAGGTGAAGATTGGAGATTGTTCCTTGTTGGAACATTGTTTATTGTTGGGATATCACAATATTATCTTGTTTATCTTAATGCACCTATATACTTGGTAAAGGGTGGAAGGCTCGGCCTTATGCCTGGTGTTTTGTTCCACGCTTGCCGCCCTAGTTTCCGTCATATCGGTGTTATATTCCCGGATTTTGTGTTCCCTACACGGTTGGGTTATAATGGGAACCCCTTGACAGTTCGCCTTGAATAAAACTCCTCCATCAATGCCCAACCTTGGTTTTACCATTTGCCACCTAGCCTTTTCTTTCCCTTGGGTTCTGCAGGCTCAAGGGTCATCTTTATTTTAACCCCCCTGGGCCAGTGCTCGTATGAGTGTTGGTCCGAACTGGGCAGCCTGCGGGGCCACCTCGGGGAAACTTGAGGGTTGGTTTTACTCGTAGCTTGACCTATCTGAGTGTGCCCTGAGAACGAGATATGTGCATCTCCTATCGGGATTTGTCGGCACATTCGGACGGTGTTGCTGGACTTGTTTTACCATTGTCGAGGATGTCTTGTAACCGGGATGCAGAGTCTGATCGGATTGTCTTGGGCGAAGGAATATCCTTCGTTGACCGTGAGAGCTTGTGATGGGCTAAGTTGGGACACCCCTGCAGGGATTGAACTTTTGAAAGCCGTGCCCGCGGTTATGGGCAGATGGGAATTTGTTAACGTCCGGTTGTAGAAAACCTAAAGTTGATCTTAAATTAGAATACACCAACCGTGTGTGTTACCGTAATGGTCTCTTTCCGGCGGAGTCCGGGAAGTGAACACGGTGTTGGAGTTATGCCTGACGTAGGTTGTTCTAGGATCACTTATTGATCATAGTTCATCGATCGTGCTTTTGCCTTCTCTTCTCGCTCTCATTTGCGTATGTTAGCCATCATATATGCTAGTCGCGTGCTGCAGCTCCACATCATACCTTTACCCCTCCTATAAGCTTAAATAGTCTTGATCGCGAGGGTGTGAGATTGCTGAGTCCCCGTGACTCATAGATACTTCCAAAACTAGTTTGCAGGTGCCGATGATACCGTGCAGGTGACGCAACCGAGCGCATGGAGGAGCTCGATGAAGATCGTGTTCGTTATGTTGTTTCCATTTCCAGTTGATCAGTAGTGGAGCCTAGTTGGGACGATCGGGGATTTGTGTAGCATTTGGGGTAGTCTTCTTTTATTTTGGGTTCCGTAGTCGGACCTTGTTTGTATCTGGATGATGTAATTCTTTATTCATGTAATTGTGTGAAGTGGCGATTGTAACCCAACTATGTATCTCTTTCCCTTATGAATTACATGGGTTGTGTGAAGAGTACCTCACTTGCGACATTGCTTTCAATGCGGTTATGCCTCTAAGTCGTGCTTCGACACGTGGGAGATATAGCCGCATCGAGGGCGTTACAAAAGATCTAGGCGCATATATCCAGTGGGATATGGGTAGCAGAGTTATTATTGTTGACATCACCCTTGAGGTGAATACGTTGGGAGGCAAAATTATAAGCCCCAATCTTTCTTTGTGTCCGGTTGAAATGTTTTTCTTATGTGTAGCGGTGAGTGTTAGCAATCATAGAAGACTATATGATGGTTGAGTACGTGGAGCTCTTACTTGAACTCTATTGAATAAGTTGAATTGCAATTGCTTGGTGACTGAGAACATAGGTTGCTGAGTTTCAAGAGAATTCATTTTTTGAACCTTAACATGTGAATTGGTTGCTACTTTAAACATGAGAAATTTCATAAGAAAGAATTGCTGTTATGATGCTAGGAAAAGTGATTGAAATTGTCATTGATAAAACTTATGCACTTTGCTAGCATTCACACTTCACAAATTATTTCTTTTATCATTCACCTACTCGAGGACGAGTAGGAATTAAGCTTGGAGATGTTGATACGTCTCCAACGTATCTATAATTTATGAAGTATTCATACTGTTACATTATCATTCTTGGGTGTTCTACAATCATTTTATAGCAACTTTATATCATTTTTTGGGACCAACCTATTGACCCAGTGCCTAGTGCCAGTTGCTGTTTTTTGCTTGTTTTTTACATCACAGGAAATCAATATCAAACGGAGTCCAAACACTGCGAAATTTCTTGGAGAGTTTTGCTGGATTAGAACACCCAGGATGGGCCAGGGCCGCACCTAGGGGGTACCCCGAGGGGGGGGGGACAAACCACCAGGGAGCGCCTGGGCCGCCAGGCGCACCCAGGTGGGTTGTGCCCACCTCAGTGGCCTCCCGCACCCCCTATTTACCATATAAATTCCCCAAAATTCCAAAAACCCTGGGGGTTAACCTAGATTAAAAGTTCCACCGCCGCAAGGCTCTGTAGCCACCAAAAACCAATCTAGACCCTTTCCGGCACCCTGCCGGAGGGGGAATCATCTCCGGTGGCCACCTTCATGATCCTGGCGGCCACCACGATGAGGAGGGAGTAGTCCACCCTCAGGGCTGAGGGTTTGTACCAGTAGCTATGTGTTTAATCTCTCCCCCTTGTGTTCTTGAGATGTCACGATTTTGATTTATCGCGGGCTTTGTTAATATAGTCGGATCATATGGTGTTTTCCCCTCTACATCTTGTTGTGATGAATTGAGTTTTTCCCTTTGAGATTTCGTTGTTATCATATTGAATACTTTTATGGATTTGAGAACAATTGATATATGTCTTGCAATTGAATACTCGTGGTGACAATGGGGTATCGTATTGATTCACTTGATATATGTGTTGGCATGACACTCGCGGATTCCCGAGGTGACATTGGGGTAATCTATGCATAGGGGTTGATGCACGTTCTTGTCTTTGTTTCTCCGGTAGAAATCTTGGGGCACTCTTTAAAGTTCTTTGCGTTGGATTCAATATTATGAATATAAATTTGCTTTGGTGTTATTTTAGTATGAACTCTTGGTTAGATCAATCGGAAAGAATAGCTTTGTGTTATTTTAGTACGAACTCTTGGATAGATCGATCAAAAAGAATAGCTTTGAGGTGGTTTCGTACCCTACAAACAATTCCGTCTTATGTTCTCCGCTAGATAGGAACTTTGGATTGATTCTTTGTTGCATGTTGAGGGACGGTTATATGATCCAATTATATTAGCACTTTTGAGAGATTGCACTAGTGAAAGTATAGACCGTAGGCCTCATTTTCAAGCATTGCAATATCGTTTTTGTGCCCATTTACTATTTTCTACCTCGCTGTTTTTATTTATTCAGATTATAAAAATATATTTCTACCATCCATATTACACTTTTATCACTATCTCTTCGCCGAACTAGTGCACCTATACAATTTGCCATTGTATTAGGTGTGTTGGGGACATAGAGATTTCTTGTATTTGGTTGCAGGGTTGTTTGAGAGAGACCATCTTCATCCTACGCCTCCCACGGATTGATAAACCTTAGGTCATCCACTTGAGGGAAAATTGCTACTGTCCTACAAAACTCTGCGCTTGGAGGCCCAACACGAGCCTACAAGAATAAAGTTGCGTAGTAGACATCAACAACCCGCGTTGAATCTGGTCTGCTTATAACCCATCTGATAATGGCCCGTGACACTTTTGGGCCTAAGGCCCGCGTGGATACCGGCCTGCTTAAAGCAAATAATTTTATTGGGCCAAACAGGCCCGAGATATATTTTGGCTTGTTAACCGCGTGTCCTATTTGGGCCAAACATGGGCCTTAGGCAGTTTCGGCCTGTATTGGCCCATGAATTTTTCGGCTCAACGGTAGTCCAATCTAGGTTTTAGCCTGTTAAAAGCCCATGGTATTCTCTGGCCCAGCTGACCAGAACTTTACTTGGCCTGTTAAAGGCAAGAAACTACTATAGGTTTAGACCTGCTAATGGCCCAAGATGATTATAGGCCCACGTTTTGTCCCACATGAGTAACGGGCCGGCCTAAGGACTGACAACACTAAGATCCACTGAACCTTCCGGCCTAAATTACAGCATACCGACCAAGAATAAACCTAGACTATACAATAAAGAAATTACGACATATTACATCCACTTGGAATCAAAGTTCGCTATCGGTGATAATAAAGCACAACGTGGCTGCAGATTACATACACTGGGCATCAAATGTCGCCACCCGTGCATATAAACACACCGACAAAAGAATATACAAAACTGAGAGCACTTCAGAAGGCACTAGGCCTGGCCAGGACGGGTCCCACAAGTAGCCGAACAAGCTGATGAGACCTCAGTTGTGTCAACGATAGATGCTCCATCCCTAGCTGTATGGCACCATAGTGCGCAAGGTAGTCCTCTGACATCTTCTGTGCATCTTTGACTTCAAGTCGGAGCTGAGCTGAAGCAAGCCTTTCCGCTTTAAGTTGAGACTGAAAAAGTCGAACTGATTGAGGCAGCGACTGCACAGAGGTTGTCTCACACATGCTGGTGAGTAGCTTCAACTCACTGTCTTCATCAAGACAGGACCTTGGGGTCATCTCACTGCTCCTCAATATGACTTGGCTCACTATCTTCCCTAAAGTTCTGCCTGGCACAAGAGATACGACTCTGAAAGAGAAAGAAGAATACACGTAACGGGTTGCACAATTATATAAGCAAATAAATGGATCTGTTTAAGGAACATGTTTTTACAACTACAATTTAAAACTGGTAGTTGTTGCAAACATCCAATCAGATGTAAACAGCAAAGTAAACAACAGTGGAGGAAATGATGCCTATCCAAATATATACTAGAACAAAGTTTGTAGGCTTGAGAAGGATGAACTTACATTACATGTTAACATGGGCTGGACAAAGCCTTTCTCCATGTTGATGGAAGGATAATTCAATAAATTCCCCAAAGAAACTTTTTTATAAGCATTGCCATTATTCTACATTTTGCAAAGAGTAAATATAGATCAAATAATATTGGAAGAAACAGGGGATAATGAAGCTCAGGTGCAGACTGATGATACATAATCAAATAGCAATTAATTAAGTACAACGTTACAAGGCAAAAGGTACTGACAAGAGGAATGCAGACATCAACGTGTACAGTGGCATTGGCTTTATTCAACATTTTGGTAAGAGTAAATGTAGATATGATAGTTTGGAGAAAGTGGAGGGCAGGGCAGATAAGATGCAGAGTAATGCTAGATAATCAACTATCTCGCGATGCAAGTGCAGTAATACCACCACTGTCCGTTATTACTTGTCTCTCAAATGGATGTATCTAGCACTATTAAGTTCTAAATACATCCAATTGATCAACAATTAATTCGATATAGCGGGAGTACATGACAACAGGTACTTACATGAGCAATCCAAAACTTCATAACCATTGTGTTAATTCTACATTTATCTAAGAGTAAATATAGATCTTATAATTTCAAGCAAAGAGAGGATAAAGAAGCGAACATTTACAGTGATGCTACGTAATCAAATAACAATGACTGTAAGTATGCTGACAGAGGGCAAGAGGTACTGACAAGAGCAATGCAGTGCCCAGTATTGTTGTGAGATCCTATGATCCTTTGAGCAAGGAGATTCATCTAAAATTAGTTTTCAAACAAGAGAGAAGGTAAGGCACATGCAGAAATTTAGGAGTTCAAATTTTGAATTGATATCATAGACAGTACCTGACGCTGGGCTCTCAGCAGTTCTAATAGGGGTTTGGCCAGTGGAGTAGGGGTAAGGTGTGGTACAGTTGGTCGTGTGTTTTCTGTGGCTGCTGATCTATATGATTTAACAGATATCACTACCTTTTTCGAATACCTAGTTTGTATTCCTTGAGGATTTGCACTCACCCTCTTCCTTCTGGACATCTATTATGAAAGAACAACATTTGACTAGGAAAACATAGTATGACGACACATGGAATAGATACAGAAAATGGATAGGTATGTCATATACTCATATATGATGCTTAAACTAAGCAGATGGTGTAACAAAGTAGAAGTAATTCAAGAGGTCAGATGCAAAATATGTGCGACCAATACAACATTGCCAAGTTAGAGCAAGCACCTTGATGGGTGAATAAGATATGCCATCCTCCACCATGCCAAGTTTGCTAGCCAGTGTATTGTTCTACAATATTCCTCTCGTGTGCCCATTATCATATTTATTTTGATAATGTTCAATACCTGTCATGCATGAAAACATAAAAACAAGTGAGATTATTTTTGTAATGCATAAGTGATTCTAATCCAATACTGCCTCCTTATAAACCCCTTTGTGCTATCTCTGCAATTCTTCTGAGAGATCCCATGCATGCTGTAATTTGGTGTGTGCATTAATAACGTGGCCTACTACTCAAAATATGAGAGCTCCAGAAGTGATGACACTTCATAGATGACTGCTTCAACATATAGTAAAGAAGAACAAGTCGACCTGACCTGATAGATTCAAAATATACTAAGGGAGAACAACTCAACCTGACCAGTCGACCGCAAATGTCTCTGATACTCTTCCCAACAAGGAACATACTTATTAAAGAAGAGAAGAGGATCATCTTAAAGAAGAGCAGAAGAGCAAGCAGATTGAAGATATTACAAGTCTTTCTATACAATGTCGGTTTCCCACCATGACGAACCAGAGTGCACAGAGAAATACTATTCCTTCCGGTCTCTCCATATGTGGCTCACATGTATTTTTCGAAACTAAAGTAGGAACATTTAGCTGACCAATTAAACATCTCTCAGTTTTACTAATATCAGCATAATATCAGATTTGAATTTGTACAATTAAGCTTGTTTAGCTCAATGGGTGGAGTAGTGCTATTACGACACGAACCATGTAGGCTGATCGTTCTCATCATAAAATGGGGAAACCGTAAGCATGATGAGTACAATGTTGACCATGGCAGTGGGATGGTAGATCTGAAGCTGCAAACTGTGCAAAGGGTAGTTAGCAACCGATGTTTGCTTCGAAATAACAACTAAGATTTGGTATGGACAAGAAAGTACAGTCAACAAGTGACAAATAAATGCAATTGTGCTGTCCCTCTATATGTCACGACATGCATTTGGAATTTCAAGTGGGACCCTTAGCTAACCAATTAAATGTGTCTGTTAACTAATATCAGTATCATATCACAATCATATTTGAACAATTAAGCTTTGGAATTTTGAGTGTTGTGTTGTTTAGCTTGAAGGGTAGAGTATGCTAGTACGACAGAAAGCACCTACGCAGATCATAGTAGAGTAGATAAAAGGGGAAAACCCTAAGCATCAATAGTAAAATCAGAAAAGTGGAACTAGCTGGACCAGTGGATGGCGCACAAGCTTTTCGAAATGAATATAGGAAAATTAGGTGATCAATTAAGCATTATCTGTCTTAGTAATATGAGCATGATATCAGATTCATATTTCAACACCTAAGCTTTGGAATTATGAGTGGCATGCTGTTTCGCTTGATGTGTTGAGGTCTTGAGGAGCAGTGCTAGCACGGCACGAAGCATCTAGGATGATGGTAGTGAATATAAAGGGGGGAAAACATAAGCTTTACGAGTATAGTGACCGTGCCATGGCGGATCTGAAGGTGCAAATTGGACAAAGCTACTTCACAAGCAATGTTTGCTTTCAACTAGCCCCTACGATTTGGTACGAACAAGAAAAGTACAGTAAAAAATTTATGACCTATTTTCTGGGTGAGATCAATAACTTAAGCACATATGGAAGAGTACCACCTCTCTTGCGACATCGTGTAGGCCCCTCCTGATATGTTGAGGGTGCTGCGGGTGCGATGGCTATCGGCGGCGCTGAAGAAGACTTTAGACGACAGACGGCCGGGTTAGGGGATAAGTCCTGTTGCCATGGACGAGGCGGTCATAGGAGCGGCAATGACAAGGTGGACGATGACGCCGATGAAGCAAGAGGACGCGATGAAAGGATCCTAGTTCGGCGCCATGGATGAGAGACGTCCATATCTTGCAGTGGACGACGGGGTAGGGGTAGTAGCTCCGGCAAGGTGGGGGATGGGGTGGCGAACGGAGGAGGCTGGTCGTAGTGGGGAGGCTGTTGTGGCGCCGATGGTGTATGAATGTGGAAATGGAGGGGGAGGGGCGATCTCAAGCTTTGGATGCGCTTGTCTGAAATGTGGGAAAGTTACAAACTTATCCCCCGTTTAAAATTTCGGACATCACGTCGGTTGGGGATAGGACGGTAATCTCGCATATCCCAAATATTTGCCGGTAGCGATTTCGGGCGAGGAGAGGGTGTTTTGCTGCCCACGGTTGGCGCCCATGGTGTATGAATGGGGCTGGCATGCAGGGCGGTTGTATCCCCGTTCCTACACATCTGCCCCTATTTAAAATATTTGCCTACATCGATTTCGGACGAGGAGAGTTTGTTTTTTTGCCCACCGTGTATGAATGCGGAAATGGAGGGAGAGACGCATGTCTTTTGGATGAGCTTGAATCAAATGTGTTTTTCCACCCACATTTGGCGTCCACCATGTCTGAATGGCCTCAGAGGCGGTCGTGTCACGTCTGATTGAAGTTACTATTCTACCCCTATCAACAGTAGTGTAAATCCGATCAATTAGGATGTCAAGTGTCAGGGGTAGACAGTAATTTCCATCTTGCAAACACTTGCTTCGGGCAGCCCACAAATGATAGTGGGTGTTTAGCCGCTTCATTCAAAACTTGGGAGAATTAGCGTTCACGTTTACCATGGGCCCTGGCAACTAAACTCAAATCCAATTTGTATTCGATTACGAATATCCATAGATAATTCTACGTTTTGTTATTTATTTATTCAAAACCACAACAAAGATTTATTCCACCTTTTTATATGATTATAATTTATAAATGTCGTGATCTTTGAATTCAGTAGGTTGGATACACTTTGAGTCAAACAATTATTTCATCCAATACAATATGCTCACACGAAAAACAGTTCACCTTATGTCAATCATACAAGTACTAGGGATTACATCGCCTAAAAAATTCGGATCATTACAACACATGGACAACATAGCGGGTCTTACAACATAATCCATTCAGATACATGACACAACATGCAAGTACAATAATCTAATGACAATTTCAACTGGTATGTAAAGAAGAACTGGGATTACCCTGGGCTTTAGTTAGCAGAAACAATAGGACCGCCTCCGTCTTCAAATGAAACATTCTTACTTCCTCCAATTCTTGGGTTGCTTGCATACTACCTGCAGCTAATTGCATAATTTCCAGCCTCAAAATTGAGATTACCTCATTCATGGCAGCCACACCATCTCTTTCTGCCTCTAGTAGAGCCTCAAGAACTATAATATCTATGCTCAGACTGCTCTCCGGCGGTGTTGCCGCTGAACTGCTACCATCTGGTAACATGGATGGCACACTGCTTCCACAAATAGATTCTGGGGTTGTACATTTGTGTCCTAGTGGGAACGACATCCTGAAAGGTTTCTGCTGGACATAAGTAAGAGATAGTTATCGCATGATCCAGGCAGTAAGCTTACATGGTAAACGGCATACGAATTATTGCCGAGCATGTCAAGCTATATTTAAATGGTTCGAAGCAGCATCATCTGAAAAGAAATTAAAATGGTAAGATGAAACTAGGGATGTAAGTGGCAAATAAACGACATCCGCCAGTCCCATCTAGTTAGTTTTTGCTAGCTCCCTAGTTCATTTTCCTCAAAAAACAAAAAATCTTTTGAACTATCATACCGCTAGTGGACTTTAATCGGGATTAAACGGGACCCAGTTGACATCCCTAGTTGAAAGGGAGTGTATCGCCGCTATATTTAAGTTGCCAAGGCATCTAAGCAGTTGAAATAATCTGAGAAAGCACTTAACAGTGTGGCCTCATATAAACTATGAAGATAGTATTGTGATGAAGTTCATAGGAAAAGTTAAGGACTCAAATGAACTAGGCATGCATTTATTTATGATAGTACAACAAGCACTGTTGACATATTGGCCAACTCAGGTATAACCTAACAAGTAACAAGCAAGCATTCGAATCAAGCAATACAGCAAAGCAGACAACTGAACTATATGTAATTTTGTAGGATTACAGGTTGAGGGTACAACCCAAGAAAGCATCCCACATGCATTAAATTTCACATGTACTAAAACACACTGGCTTACCATATGTTGCTGTGAAGCCTCGTTGCTGTTGCAATGTTCTTTGAAGATATCATCAGCATCCCATGGTTGCAAATCTAGTTGTTGTAGTTTATTCTGCACCCTCTATTTAAGTAAAATTAATTTTAATCGCATGCACTGGTTCGAATTGATCATCAATGGTTTATCTAAACTAATGAAACAAGGGTGTGTGTGCTTACACGACAATATATGTGCTTCACTCTATTTTTATGCTTGTTCGAGGTGCCAACCCCAAAAGAACAAATATTTTGCTTGATGGGGTTGGCAGCTCCATATTTAATAGAAGCATCAAATTAGTCATGCAACTTGGGAAGATAAATAACACAGAAAAAGTTAATGAACAAAGGCTAGGAGCAGTGATGTAATAGCTAGCATCAGAAAATGTAGGGCAAAATGAACAAAAAGCAGCGGAACCACATGCTAGTTTACTGATGTGTAATTAAGCATAGAGAACACGAAGCAGTCTGATGGAACCAACAGGTGGCATCAGAACAACACCATTATCATAAATATAGCATGCAAGAAGTAAAATAGTAGGCAGTGATATCGAAAGTACAATAATACTTAGGACAAAACTAAAGCATTGTAACTATATGCGCACTAGTTTGTAATTTAGCACATGTAACGTGTTCACTGCCAGAAGTATGGCCCTACAGGTGCAGGCAGAATAACACGTCTCATGAAAAATTGAATGATGCCCTGAAGAAATTGAAAGGCGCGGTGCTTATGCTAAGAAAGTGAACGTAGGCGCCGGCCGTTGGATAATAGTGCCCGATTCTTTGCGGCGTATGGGTATCGTTGTCATACTTGATAGCTAAGGATCATCGATGGTGCTCGTGTTGCGGTTGAGTTTGGGCCGGCTGTCACCGTTGCTGAAGCGGCTCCGGTGCTTCGGTTGCGGCACCTGTCGACATACAAGAAAGCTCATCTGTGGTAAAGTGAACAGTTCCATGATAAAGAAGAGAAAAACCGAAGGAGTACAAATTGAAATAACCCGATGAGGCTGTGGCGTCAGTAAAGCAAGGCCGGTGGAGTTGAATATGGCATCCGTGGAGCGGCTCCGGTGCAGTGGACGAAGGCGTCAGTGGGCGCGGTGTACAGTGCTTTCGGTGAGGAGGATCTGTTGCGGTGGACGAGGGCTTGTATGAAGGGCCATCGATGGGGTGGACGAGGGAGTCAGTGAAGGGCCTACACTTGGTGGAAGAGGGCGCCGGTTAAGCAGATCCGGTGTGGTGGACCATGATGGCGGTCAAGGATATCTAGAGCGGTGGAGAAGCCAGTCGCTGAAGAGGCTCTGGTGAAGTGGTGAGTTGGCAGTTGGGGGTTCCAAGGTGTGGAATGTATATCCAGCAGGGTGTGAGGTCCACCGCTGTGGCGAAGGACTAGATTCGGCGGCTTGCCATGGTTGGGGGGGGGGGTCGGGGAGGGGAGCGGCTCTAGGGAAGAATGTGGGGGGTAAAGAGGGGAAAACAATGGAGTTACCAAAGCAGGCCTTTTCTGTTCATGTGGCAGGGGCAAAATAGGAATATCGTAGGGCTAAACTTTCGGGCGCGTGATATTCGACGTGAGCGGGAAGTTTGAAACCTTTTGCCGCCTGAAATTATAAGTGTTCTGCTCTTGTACGGACGACTATGATATCATGGTCGAGAATTTATTTGTCTTGCATGCAAAAAAAGTGCAAGTTCTGAAAATCAATGTCTCCAACGCGAAACTTAGATTGTCCATTCAATTCAAATATGGATCATTGAGCTAGTACAAGCAAATACCATCATACGGTCCAATTCAAATGAAATTCCAAATGTGTTTATCCTAAATATGATGACAAAAGCAAAAATGTGTATGTGTATGAATAAAGTGGATGATTATAAAGTTTGAACATGCCCGTATGTGTATATCTCTAGGTTTGATATATGAATTTGAAATCAAGAAATCCCGGCTTAAAAATGTACCTCCGTTTAAATGAATTACAAAAGCTAATGATGTGGTCGAATTTCCAATCTTAGGTTTGTAATTCTGGCACTTCAAGGTATATCACGCATGTTCAAAAATATCGTTATCTCATAGTCCAAACTGTGAAACAAATTGATCAACCATGAGTGCACACACTATTGACCATATATATCTCAATTACGCTAAAGTCCCTCAAATACAGACACCTCACTCTTATCTGAAGCCAACCCCTCCGCCCTCCCCCACACAAGTCGTTCTCTCCCCCAGACACGAACACACGAGCACATTAACACCCCCTCTCTTCTAAAGTCTGGACCCCAATATAGGTCTCTATCACTTTGTCTTTCGAGCATGCACACATCTCTTCCCCCACTCTCTAGGTCTCCCAGCATCTCTCTTTCCAAAGCACATGCACTATGTAGAGTGTATCTTTCCCATACACACAAAATGTCGCCCCAAACGTCTATCTCCCTAGTTATGTGGTTCTCGCACACTCACCTCACACACCACCCCTACTATAAACAAGCACACTTTGTCTCCTTGTGCACCACTCTCCTCTTTCTATCTCTCCCACATGTGGACCTGCCCCAGCTCCTTTCCTGTATACATATATGCCGCGACTCTTTCCATAGCTCCCTAATGTATCATCGTTCTCAATCTCGCACATTGTTCTCTACACTATCTATTCTAGATCTCTCATGAAGTCCCTATCACACACATGATGACTCGCTTCCCTTGCGTCTCCATACATAGGCCACTTTCGAACAACATCAACATTGTCTCCCTATCTATACGCCACTTCTGCACACAAACGGCCCCTCTCTCCCCCTCTCTTCCTCTCTCTCTCTCTATCCGTCACTAGATCTCCCTCTCTCGCTCTCTCTATCTCACACCCCTCTCCCACACACACTCAATGTCTCTTCCAAATAGTATGCTCCCCGCGCGCACCCATGCTATCCCTCTACTACACATGCCTTTGTCTCTCTTTGACACACATGTCACATCATTCCCCCTTCCCTATACTGGGTTTACATCATTAGTGGTCTCTCTACTCCACATATACACACTCCCTCTCACACACAAACGTGCGCACAAACACACACAGACACACACAAACACCCATCTAACTGGATCCTTCTTTTAAGACACACACCCTTGCATATTCTCTCTAGCTCTAGGTATGTATATACCCCCCTCTCTAGCTCAGATGCACACCAAAATTCTCCATCTCTCTAACTCACACATCTCTCCCCATGTGTATCTCACACACACACTCTCTGATTATGTCTATGTGCCTCCACGTTACACAACACAAAGCACCATGTACATGCCTCTCTCTATCCTCCACACACAGAGACATAAAGAATCTCTTATCATTGCCTTAGTCTCTACACATATCACACACGCACACTGTCTCTCTCTCTCGCACACACGCTCAACAAAGGTTTTCCCGTGAATAACTTACCATTTATTCATCAACAGTCGTGGCAGTACGGCGAACACGAGACATGAAAAAGAATAAATCTACACGTGCGTAGACCACCTAGTATGACTACTAGGACTAGAGCAAGCCGAAAGCGCGTCACCGTCACCCCCTCCTTATCGGCAACGGGAAAACCTTTGTTTTACACAGTCGAGAAGTCATTGTGCTAAGGCCCCACATGCTGAGCCATTGAATATAATGTAGATCCTAGTTTACGGAAACAAGTACCGATAATACGTTTGTATTTCCATATTTATATTTCTTCTCTTATAAAAAAAACCAAGTTCATGATGATGGTACACATGCCATCTTGCAATATAGACTGTCCGATCTATATCTGACGAATAGAAATTAAACTAAAAGATACCCGCACCTCTCTCCACATTTGCAGACAGGGCCTTCCCTCGTTCATCCTTATCTCCAACAACCTCATTGTTGAGAAATTAAAAAGGAAGCCTCTGGAGCAAACTGGCATGGTGGTCGCTGCCGCGTCGTCCATCCCCATGCCTCCACTCAGTCTGACCACCAATCACCACCACGCCCACTCCTCTTCACCTTATCTCCTCTTTCTCGAGATATCATTAGTTTTTGCACATTGGATTACTCCCACATGGGTTAATCACAACAGGTATTTTATAAAAAATGCATCTTGATGTTCCGTGCAATGCACATACATCTTGCTAGTACTCCTACAGAAGACGTAGTTGGTGATGATGGTGTGTCTGCCATTCGTCATTTTTGACCATTAGATCTACATCTAACGACTGTGAGGTAAGTTGTTGCCTTTTCTCACCAACATCCCACTTCTCTACCAATTTGCTGAAAAACCCATAATTAGTAACTTAAAACCAACCACATCCCTCCCTCACCTCACCAAAATAGCCCAAGGAATATATTCAGATTGAAACATAACATATTTCTAGTGATATATGTATATCAAAATTAGAGTGTTTTCTATCAAGTTTGTGAATAAGCATTATTCTAATTATGATATAGTATTTCCATAGTTTCGAGTTTTCCATCAAGATATTAGTTACTCATGGTTGATATTTAGTTTCGATCATGTACACATAGGCACTATGTAACTAGCCTTGCTTATTGGCTTCCAAAGCTTAACTTCCACTCCTACTTACAATATGTAGAGTATTTAACAAAAAACTACCACTTTCAACCAACCCTAGGTAGAAACTATTGTACAAAAATAGCAAAAACATGCCCAAAATGTCTTAATACATGCAAAAAACTACTACCTAGTGCCGATTAGGCTCGTTTAAACCCGTTTATGACAGGGTTGGCCCACACGTCCGTGCTGACGAGGCAGCTTAAACCAACACACTCTTTTTGGCCGTTGACACGAGGGACCCACATCTGACCTTCTATCCTGTTATTCCCCCTCAAATCATTATTTTTCCTGAACATTACTTCAAACAATACTGATGCATGTTCGTCGGTGGTGCCGGTGATGAGCGAGTTGGCCGCCGCTCCGCCGGACGGGCCGGACACCGCGCTGGCCTCTGCACGGGTTGGCAGGCTGGCCCGAGCGTGACTCACGCATGAGCAAGCCACCGCGCTAGCCTTCACTCGAGCCAGATGGCTGGCCTTAGCACGGCGCGCGCGAGCAAGCCGCCGCACCGCCATGCCAATCTAGCTAGCAAACCTTGCAGACAAGCAGCTAGATGCATCCAGCAGGGTGTGTGCTATCTTGGCTAGCTAGCAGCCGTGAGGGCCGGACGAGCTGGCATCCGGGCTGCCGCAAGATGGGCTCCGCACCGCCGACGGTTTTGACCTCGCCTTCTGCCAGTAGTGGTAGTTGCATCCCATGGCCGAGGATGACTAGGTGGATGGGCCGGAGGTCGAAGGTCACTCGGGGATTTTTGTGCAGACTGACATGTAGGTCCCACAAGTCGTAACGCCTAACTTTCCGGTCGAATAGAAGGCGTTGACTTAAGGGGCGACATGGGTTGAAATGTGACTATAAAGACACTTTGTAGAGTAGTCTTTGCTTGGTAGGGCTGGATGGAAAGGGCATGTACAATGGTTGATAAGGTAGTCTTATCTTAAGTCTGCCATGTATGCAAGTGGTAGTAGTTTCTTGGCATTATTAGTGGTTTCTTGGCATTATTAGTGGTTTCTTGTAAGGAACAATGTACTAGCGACAAAAGGTGATTCTAGGTTGCGTTGTACTCCAACGAGTACTAATAGTGGCCGCGGGAGTGTATAGCTCGTTTTGTGGGTTCGATCCCGGCCGAACGCACGGCGACCTTTTTTTAAATAGTAATTTCACTGCAAGCCAATATTGTTAACTGGTAGTTTGAGTTTTGAAGTCGAACGGACGTGTCACACCACAATCTGGGTGCACTGGATAGCCCAGCCACGTGAACGGGTTTCCCCTCCCATCATCTCATGGCTCGCGTGCTCGCCCTAGCCGCACCTCGTTTGCAGCTTCCTCGTCAGCTAGCATATTTAAACTAGCACCTCCCAATTAAGCCTCGAGCCGGAAAAGCCTGGCGCGACATTGGGAACGATGCAATATGGCTTTGTACGTAAAGTGCTAGTACTCTACTACTCTGTAGCTTGTGGCGTTGCATGCATGGACTTCACTCCATTATCCGCTCTATAAAAGAATTCCTCTTAACATGATTTTTTTTGTTTTGAAACGGAGGCAAAAGCTTTGCCTCATCTCATTCATAAAGAAGGAAATTTGATACGTCTCCAACGTATCTATAATTTTTGATTGTTCCATGCTATTATATATTCTGTTTTGGATGTTTAATGGGCTTATTTATACACTTTTATATTATTTTTGGGACTAACCTATTAACCGGAGGCCCAACCCAAATTGCTGTTTTTTTGCCTATTTTAGTGTTTCACAGAAAAATAATATCAAACGGAGTCCAAATGGAATGAAACCTTTGGGAGCGTGATTTTTGGAACAAATGTGATCCAGAGGACTTGGAGTGGACATCAAGCAACCAATGAGGAAGCCACGAGGCTGGGGGCGCGCCTACCCCCCGGACACGCCCTCCACCCTCGCAGGCCCCTTGTGGCTCCGCCGACCTACTTATTCCTCCTATATATACCTACGTACCCTAAAAACATCAAAGAGCACCATGAAAACCTAATTCCACTGCCGCAACCTTCTGTACCCGTGAGATCCCATCTTGGGGCCTTTTCCGGCGTTCCGCCGGAGGGGGCATTGATCATGGAGGGCTTCTACATCAAAACCATAGCCCCTCCGATGATGTGTGAGTAGTTTACCTCAGACCTTCGGGTCCATAGTTTTTAGCTAGATGGCTTATTCTATCTCTTTGGATCTCAATACAAAGTTCTCCTCGATTCTCTTAGAGATCTATTCGATGTAATCTTGTTTTGCGGTGTGTTTGTCGAGATCCAATGAATTGTGGGTTTATGATCAAGATTATCTATGAACAATATTTGAATCTTCTCTGAATTATTTTATGTATGATTGATTATCTTTGCAAGTCTCTTCGAATTATCAGTTTGGTTTGGCCTACTATATTGATCTTTCTTGCAATGGGAGAAGTGCTTAGCTTTGGGTTCAATCTTGAGGTGCTCGATCCCAGTGACAGTAGGGGAAACGACACGTATTGTATTGTTGCCATCGAGGATAAAAAGATGGGGTTTATATCATATTGCATGAATTTATCCCTCTACATCATGTCATATTGCTTAAAGCGTTACTCCGTTCTTATGAACTTAATACTCTAGATGCATGCAGGATAGCGGTCGATGTGTGGAGTAATAGTAGTAGATGCAGGCAGGAGTCGGTCTACTTGTCGCGGACGTGATGCCTATATAAATGATCATACCTAGATATTCTCATAACTATGCTCAATTCTATCAATTGCTCGATAGTAACTTGTTCACCCACCGTAATACTTATGCTATCTTGAGAGAAGCCACTAGTGAAACCTATGGCCCCGGGTCTATTTTCCATCATACAAGTTTCCAATCTATCTTATTTTGCAATCTTTACTTTCAATTTATATTATAAAAATACCAAAAATATTTATCTTATTATTATTATCTCTATCAGATCTCACTCTTGCAAGTGGTCGTGAAGGGATTGACAACCCCTTTATCGCGTTGGTTGCGAGGTTCTTATTTATTTGTGTAGGTACGAGGTGACTTGCACGTGGTCTCCTACTGGATTGATACCTTGTTTATAAAAAACCGAGGGAAATACTTACGCTGCTTTGCTACATCACCCTTTCCTCTTCAAGGGAAAACCAACACATGCTCAAGAGGTAGCAAGAAGGATTTCTGGCGCCGTTGCCGGGGAGATCTACGCCAAGTCAAGACATACCAAGTACCCATCATAACTCTTACCCTTTGCATTACATTATTTTCCATTTGTCTCTCGTTTTCCTCTCCCCCACTTCACCCTTGCCGTTTTATTCGCCCTCTTTTCCTTTCGCCCTCTCTTTCCGTTCACTTTTTTGCTTGTGTGTTGGATTGCTTGCTTGTCGCGATGGCTCAAGATAATACTAAATTGTGTGACTTTGCCAATACCAACAATAATGATCCGTTTTCTGGCCTTCCTAGTGAAGATGCCGCTACCCATCTAAACAACTTTGTTGATTTTTGTGATATGCAAAAGAAGAAAGATGTGGATAATGATATTGTTAAACTTAAGTTATTTCCGTTTTCTCTTAGAGATTGTGCTAAAGCTTGGTTTTCGTCTTTTCCTAAAAATAGTATTGATTCATGGAATAAGTGCAAAGATGCTTTTATCTCTAAGTATTTTCCTCCCGCTAAGATCATCTCTATTAGAAACGATATTATGAATTTTAAGCAACTTGATCATGAGCATGTTGCACAATCTTGGGAGAGGATGAAATTAATGATACATAATTGCCCTACACATTGATTGAATATGGATGATTATACAAAATTTTTATGCCGGATTTAGTTTTGCTTCTAGAAATCTTTTAGATTCGGTCGCGGGAGGCACTTTTATGGAAATCACTTTAGTAGAAGCTACCAAACTCCTAGATAATATATTATTCTCAATGGAACACTGAAAGATCTATTAGTAAAAAGGTGCATGCAATTGAAGAGCTTAATGTTTTGAGTGGAAAGATGGATGAACTTATGAAATTGTTTGCTAATAAGAGTAGTCCTACTGATCCCAATGATGTGCCCTTGTCTACTTTAATTGAGAATAATAATGAATCTATGGATGTGAATTTTGTTGGTAGGAACAATTTTGGTAACAACGTGTATAGAGGTAATTTTAATTCTAGGCCGTTTCCTAGTAATTCCTCTAATAATTATGGTAATTCCTACAACAATTCATATGGAAATTATAATAATATGCCCTCTGATTTTGAATCTAATATTAAAGAATTTATTAGTTCGCAAAAGAGTTTCAATACTTTGATTGAAGAAAAATTGCTTAAGATTGATGAGTTGGCTAGGAATGTGGATAGAATTTCCCTTGATGTTGATTCTTTGAAACTTAGATCTATTCCACCTAAGCATGATATCAATGAGTATCTTAAAGCTATGAGAATTTCCATTGAGGAGTGCAAAGAAGGAACCGCTAGGATGCGTGCTAAAAAAGATTGCTTTGTGAAAGCGTGTTCTTCTAGTTTCCATGATAATAATGATGAAGATCTAAAAGTTATTGACGTGTCCCCTACTAAATCTTTGTTTTAATGAATCTTGATAATGATGGGACTGGAGATTAGTCAACTTTAGTTAGAAAGCGTTCCAATGATTCAAAGTTTTTAGATCTTGATGCAAAAATTGTTAAAAGTGGGATTAGAGAGGTCAAAACTTTAAATAGCAATGAACCCACTATCTTGGATTTCAAGGAATTTAATTATGATAATTGTTCTTTAATAGATTGTATTTCCTTGTTGCAATCCGTGCTAAATTCTCCTCATGCTTATAGTCAAAATAAAGCTTTTACTAAACATATCGTTGATGCTTTAATGCAATCTTATGAAGAAAAGCTTGAATTGGAAGTTTCTATCCCTAGAAAACTTTATGATGACTGGGAACCTACAATTAAAATTAAAATTAAATATCATGAATTCTATGCTTTGTGTGATTTGGGTGCTAGTGTTTCCACGATCCCAAAAACTTTGTGTGATTTGCTAGGTTTCCGTGAATTTGATGATTGCTCTTTAAACTTGCACCTTGCGGATTCCACTATTATGAAACCTATGGGAAGAATTAATGATGTTCTTATTGTTGCAAATAGGAACTATGTGCCCATATATTTCATTGTTCTTGATATAAATTGCAATCCTTCATGTCCTATTATTCTTGGTAGACCTTTCCTTAGAACGATTGGTGCAATTATTGATATGAAGGAAGGGAATATTAGATTCCAATTTCCTTTAAGGAAAGCCATGGAACACTTCCCTAGAAAGAAAATTAATTTACCATATGAATCTATTATGAGGGCCACTTATGGATTGCCTAACAAAGATGGCAATACCTAGATCTATCCTCACTTTTATGCCTAGCTAGGGCGTTAAACGATAGCGCTTGTTGGGAGGCAACCCAATTTTATTTTTATTCCTTGCTTTTTGTTCCTGTTTAGTAATAAATAATTTATATAGCCTCTGTTTTGGTTTTGTTTTTTGTGTTTAATTAGTGTTTGTGCCAAGTAGAACCGTTGGGAAGACTTGGGGAAAGTCTTTTTGATCTTGCTGTAAAAAACAAAAACTTTAGCGCTCACGAGAATTGCTGCCATTTTTTACTGGAGAGTGATATTTAGTTAATTATTTTTGAAGATGATTAATCGATAAATTCCTCACGTCCAGCAATTTATTTTAGAATTTTTGGGGTTCATAAGTATGCGTTTGATACAGATTACTATAGACTGTTCTGTTTTTGACAGATTCTGTTTTTCGTGTGTTGTTTGTTTATTTTGATAAACTATGGCTAGTAATGGAGTTTATAAACCATAGAAAAGTTGGAATACAGTAGGTTTAACACAAATATAAATAAATAATGATTTCATTACAGTACCTTGAAGTGGTGTTTTCTTTTCTTTTGCTAACGAAGCTCACGAGATTTTCTGTTAAGTTTTGTGTTGTGAAGTTTTCAAGTTTTGGGTAAAGATTTGATGGATTATGGAACAAGGAGTGGCAAGATCCTAAGCTTGGGGATGACCAAGGCACCCAAAGGTAAAATCCAAGGACACCAAAAATCCTAAGCTTGGGGATGCCCCGGAAGGCATCCCCTCTTTTGTCTTCGTTCATTGGTAACTTTACTTGGAGCTATATTTTTATTCACCACATGATATGTGCTTTGCTTGGAGCGTCTTGTATGATTTGAGTCTTTGCTTTTTAGTTTACCAAAATCATCCTTGCTGTACACACGTTTTGAGAGAGACACGCATGAATCCGAATTTATTAGAATACTATATGTGCTTCACTTATATCTTTTGAGCTATATAGTTTTTGCTCTAGTGCTTCACTTATATATTTTAGAGCATGGTGATGGTTTTATTTAATAGAAATAATCAATCTCTCATGATTCACTTATATTATTTTGAGAGTCCTTTAGAACAGAATGGTAATTTGCTTTTAGGTATAAGAAAAACTTTCATATAAGTGCATTGAATACTATGAGAAGTTTGATACTTGATAATTGTTTTGAGATATGGAGATGGTGATATTAGAGTCATGCTAGTTGAGTAGTTGTGAACTAGAGAAATACTTGTGTTGAAGTTTGTGATTCCTGTAGCATGCACGTATGATGAACGGTTATGTGATGAAGTCGGAGCATGATTTATTTATTTATTGTCTTCCTTATGAGTGGCGCTCGGGGACGAGCGATGGTCTTTTCCTACCAATCTATCCCCCTAGGAGCATGCACGTAGTACTTTGTTTCGATAACTAATAGATTTTTGCAATAAGTATGTGAGTTCTTTATGACTAATGTTGAGTCCATGGATTATACGCACTCTCACCCTTCCACATTTGCTAGCCTCTCTATTACCGCACACTTTTCGCCGCTATCATACACCCACTATATACCTTCCTCAAAACAGCCACCATACCTACCTATTATGATATTTCCATAGCCATTCCGAGATATATTGCCATGCAACTTTCCACCGTTCCGTTTGTTATGACACACTTCATCATTGTCATATTTCCATGCATGATCATGTAGTTGACATCGTATTTGTGGCAAAGACACCGTTCATAATTTTTTCATACATGTCACTCTTGATTCATTGCATATCCCGGTACACTGCCGGAGGCATTCACAGAGTCATATTTTGTTCTAAGTATTGAGTTGTAAGTAAAAGGAAGTGTGATGATCATCATTATTAGAGCATTGTCCCAGTAAGGAAAGGATGATGGAGACTATGATTCCCCCATAAGTCGGGATGAGACTCCGGACGAAAAAGAAAGAGAAAAGAGGCCAAAAAAATAAAGAAGGCCCAAATAAAAAAATGAGAGAAAAAGAAAGAAGGGACAATGTTACTATCCTTTTTCCACACTTGTGCTTCAAGGTAGCACCATGATCTTCATGATAGAGAGTCTCCTATGTTGTCACATTCATAAACTAGTGGGAATTTTACATTATAGAACTTGGCTTATATATTCCAATGATGGGCTTCCTAAAATTGCCCTAGGTCTTCATGAGCAAGCAAGTTGGATGCACACCCACTTAGTTTCTTTTGTTGAGCTTTCATACACTTATAGCTCTAGTGCATCCATCGCATGGCAATCCCTACTCAATCACATTGATATCTATTGATGGGCATCTCCATAGCCCGTTGATATGCCTAGTTGATGTGCGACTATCTTCTCCTTTTTGTCTTCTCCACAACCACCATTCTATTCCACCTATAGTGCTATGTCCATGGCTCACGCTCATGTATTGCGTGAAAGTTGAAAAAGTTTGAGAACGTCAAAAATATGAAACAATTGCTTGGCTTGTCATTGGGGTTGTGCATGATTTAATATTTGTGTGATGAAGATAGAGCATAGCCAGACTATATGATTTTGTAGGGACAACTTTCTTTGGCCATGATATTTTGAGAAGGCATGATTGCTTAGTTAGTATGCTTGAAGTATTATTATTTTTATGTCAATATTAAACTTTTATCTTGAATCTTTCGGATCTGAACATTCATGCCACAATAAAGAAAATTACATTGAGAAATATGTTAGGAAGCATTCCACATCAAAATTTTTGTTTTTATCATTTACCTACTCGAGGACGAGCAGGAATTAAGCTTGGGGATGCTTGATACGTCTCCAACGTATCTATAATTTCTGATTGTTCCATGCTATTATATATTCTGTTTTGCATGTTTAATGGGCTTATTTATACACTTTTATATTATTTTTGGGACTAACCTATTAACCGGAGGCCCAACACAAATTTTTAATTTTTTTGCCTATTTCAGTGTTTCGCAGAAAAAGAATATGAAACGGAGTCCAAACGGAATGAAACCTCCGGGAGTGTGATTTTTGGAACAAACATGATCCAGAGGACTTGGAGTGGACGTCAAGCAACCTACGAGGAAGCCACGAGGCAGGGGGCCCGCCCTCCACCCTCGTGGGCCCCTCGTGGCTCCGCCGACCTACTTATTCCTCCTATATATACCTACGTACCCTAAAAACATCAGAGAGCACCACAAAAACCTAATTCCACCACCGCAACCTTCTGTACCCGCGAGATCCCATCTTGGGGCCTTTTCCGGCGCTCCGCCAGAGGGGGCATTGATCATGGAGGGCTTCTACATCAACACCATAGCCCCTCCGATGATGTGTGAGTAGTTTACCTCAGACCTTCGGGTCCATAGTTTGTAGCTAGATGGCTTCTTCTCTTTCTTTGGATCTCAATACAAAGTTCTCCTCGATTCTCTTGTAGATCTATTTGATGTAATCTTGTTTTGCGCTGTGTTTGTCGAGATCCGATGAATTGTGGGTTTATGATCAAGATTATCTATGAACAATATTTGAATCTTCTCTGAATTCTTTTATGTATGATTGGTTATCTTTGCAAGTCTCTTTGAATTATCAGTTTGGTTTGGCCTACTAGATTGATCTTTCTTGCAATGGGAGAAGTGCTTAGCTTTGGGTTCAATCTTGCGGTGCTCGATCCCAGTGACGGTAGGGGAAACGACACGTATTGTATTATTGCCATCGAGGATAAAAAGATGGGGTTTATATCATATTGCATGAGTTTATCCCTCTACATCATGTCATCTTGCTTAAAGCGTTACTCCGTTCTTATGAACTTAACACTCTTGATGCATGCTGGATAGCGGTCGATGTGTGGAGTAATAGTAGTAGATGCAGGCAGGAGTTGGTCTACTTGTCATGGACGTGATGCCTATATACATGATCATACCTAGATATTCTCATAACTATGCTTAATTCACATAACTATGCTCAATGCTATCTTGAGAGAAGCCACTAGTGAAACCTATGGCCCCCGGGTCTATTTTCCATCATACAAGTTTCCAATCTATTTTATTTTGCAATCTTTACTTTCAATTTATATTATAAAAATACCAAAAATATTTATCTTATTATTATTATCTCTATCAGATCTCACTCTTGCAAGTGGCCGTGAAGGTATTGACAACCCCTTTATCACGTTGGTTGCGAGGTTCTTATTTGTTTGTGTAGGTACGAGGTGACTTGCGCGTGGTCTCCTACTAGATTGATACCTTGGTTCTCAAAAATTGAGGGAAATACTTACGCTGCTTTGCTGCATCACCTTTTCCTCTTCAAGGGAAAACCAACACATGCTCAAGAGGTAGCAAACTACTAACAAAGTTTGACAAGATCCATTACACCTCCACAAATGGAAGCGAAAAGCCTAGTCTCGCTGTATCAAATAACTCAAATGTTCTGCCCCCGCAGTAACCGCCGCTGATAAACATGCTGCTTGTGTGTGTGTGAGAGGAGCGGCCGAGTAGGCCAGCTACGCGCTTGAATCGAGCACCGAGATTACCCACTACGCAGGTGTACTTTCCCTGCATTGATAGTACAACAATGGTTCTACTAGAGAACAGTAGTACCCTCCACTTCCAACTGTAGCTCCTTGGCCCTGAGATTTAAGAGTTCAAAACTGGTGCACTATACTAGAAGTACAATACATCACACTACTAGTTGAGAAAGTAGTACTAGTACTTATACAGTACGAATATGTAGTAAATAATAGCCTCACCCCTTCGCTAAGGAATGATCGAGGAGCTACTGTTGGAAGGGACGAGGCCCTGCAGTTACTACGCTCTTATCTCCTCCTCGTCAGTTCCCCTCCCCCCGAAGAGAAGGCAATTCGTTGCTACTCCCATGGATTCGCCAGGCGGTTCTCCTTCTCGTCGGGGCTGGGAGACCTTGGACGACGATCCTCTGGGAGAAATCGCACGCCGCTCCGACGTCCTCACCACTGCAAGACTCGGTGCTTCCTGCACCAACTTTTTTAAGACGGTGCTTAAACAGGCTTGGGAAAAGGCCATGCTTGTTGGTCTTCCATGCTTCCTTGAGGAGAAGGTTCTTCTATGGGACAATCCTTCGAACAGTTCACCGCTCCTTGGCCATGGTCGCACGTTGACTCCTCTAGAGTTAGAGTTGCCGACGTTGAGATGTAGTTGGATTTTGTATGATGAGAAGGTCAGTCATGGAGTTTGATCATGTAGTACTTAGTTATTCCATTTCCATCCCATAATTTCTTTGCTGCCCACCGTCTTATATATAGGTCTGGGTTGGTGCCAATGAAGATTGGCTTGCATACCTCCGACTGGATACCACCATCATTTTGCACAACATCCACAGCAGTGGGCCGTTCCCGTATTCCCCTTCTCCACCATTGGGATCGACCTTCTAGACTGGCTGGGCTTGAATACGTATGATGATGCCTACATGACATTGAAGAAGATAGAAATTGCGGACCCGCCGACAAAGCGACGTGGCTACGACGATTACTATCTCATCGCGGTATTCGACATAAGGATTACCATCAATGCAAGAGGCAGTAACGGCAGAGGCTGGCGCATGTTGGCCGCGGCTGATTTGTATCCCTAAACATTTGAAGATGCCGTGTGCCATCAAGGCCGCATCTTCGGGGTGACAAGTCAGGGGACTTGTTTCATCTGGCTGCCATCCTACGGTATGGGAGATTACAAACAGAATGCACAAACCATCATTTGCATCCCTAACGGTACTCCATTATTTTGCAGGGACCAGTCATCGCCCGTTCAAAATAAGAATACCGATCCTAGATGTGCATTTGCATCTGCGATTCGGTCTAACCTGGAACCTTGTAGCTGACTTTGGCATATTGGGATCAACTATCTTAGCAGTCGTTACCCATGGTACCGCTGATGTGCAACATGGTCATACAATCTACCACGATCGGACCGTCACCATCTACCCAAGTATTCCATTTTCTCATTACGGTGTGTTAGAGTAGTAGTACTTGCTAGTTATTTTCTTTTCTTGACTGGGACATGTTTACTGTACTAGTAGTACAATTTAGTGTTATATTTTTTAACTCTCTCGCCTTCTCTTTCATTGTTGTACTACTTACTAGTACTAGTAGGAGTACTTTTACCTTGGAGGACGCATATAGCTAGCTAGGCCCTTGAAGACTTGAACCCACTAGCTCCCGCCATTTTTGTTTTTCCATGTCTTACTATCTCATCCATGTAGCCAAGAGTGGCTATATATAATAGGCCGGTTATTTTACTTCCCCTATACCGGGGTAGTACTATTTGCTGCACAATATTACTGACCGCCATATTTGAGCACAACATTATTATGCATGGACTTTGACTATGTATGTCACCATGTGTCCAGATCTGAGATGCTGCGTGTACCAGATGAACGGTGCCGAGTTCGACCCATGTGATGTTATGTGGGTGCCGAGGAACACTCTTGGAGAGTACTCACTTTTCATTGGGGACAACTACCTCATTGTGAAGCGGATGCCACCTTCCATGCACGACACCTAAGGCCTACCATTCATGAAGCATGGTTGTGTCTTCAGTGCGCACCGCTGGATGAACGACATGCTGGGACACGCTATCCCTGATTTATGCCGCTTTAGCTTGGATGAGTCTCCATCGTGTGGAACCGGACTAGAAAGCTGCGACAATGATTCATGTTGCCCACTGCTATGGATCGTGTCATCCATGAAGAACACCTGGGACTGGAACTTGGAGGAGGACATGTAGCCCATCTATAATGTGTAAGTGGAGTGTGGTAAATTGTGAACGGTAGCGCTGTGAATATATGTAGACTAGTCATGCACAAATTTATCACATGAAGTGGAGATAAACTTGTATGGCATACTAACATTTGTCCTTCAGAATTTATTACTAGTAAATGTGTTATGTGGACGTGCAACTTGTGTGGTTGTTGCACGGGCTCTAACACGTTCTTTGAGAAAAAAAAGGTGGCACAACTTTGGATACAGGTGATGTGGCGACATCATACAGTAGCATCATTTGCTATAGTTGTAGTATACTCCTACTAGGACGACAACTCCTATAAAACCTTGCACTTGGTGCCGGATTTTGGGTTCCGGCAAAACCCTTGAGGTTCGAACACTGGGGTGCGCACGAAGATCTCTCCTCCCCCTGGGACTCTCCCTCACCGCGATCTCAAGGCTCAGCGCATCGAATCCGCAGAACAAAGGGACACAAGATTTATACTAGTTCGGGCCACCGATGTGGTGTAATACCCTACTCCACTGTGGTGTGGTGCATTGCCTCTTGGGCAGAGGATGAACAGTTACAAGGGAAGAACGGCCTCCTGAGGAGAGGTGATCTTGTGCTTGGTGAGTTTGTGTGGATGAGGATGATCTGAATGGCCTCGGATCAGTTTCCAATTGCCTCCTACTATGGTGGCGAGCCCTATTTATAGAGGCCCTGGTCCTCTTCCCAAACGCTGGTGGGAAGGGATGCCACAACGGCCAAATTTGAAGGGAGACAACTAGTACAAGTTATCCTGACAAAAGGTGGTCTTCGCCTGCCAAAGGCTCTGGTGGTGACGCTGTCCTGGGCTCCATGGGGACCTCCGTCCTGTCGTCCTGCTAGTCTTGGTCTCATTGCACTGATATGGAAACCTTTGCCTGATGCCTCAGGACTCCTCGCGTGCACTTGCCTCTTTAGCACAAATGAGGAAACAAGGACACTGTGTGCGCTGGCACCCGCCTGGCCCCGGTCGTCATGGTTTGCGTCACAGGAACCTCGATAGGTGCCCCTTGCCTTGATCTCTCCGCCCCTCGTGAGCCAGCCTGGTGAGGCCGCCCCCGAGGAGGTCTTGCGTCGTCCGCCTCGCGAGGCTCAGCCCCTCAGGAGTGTCTTGAGTGTTTGCTGGTGAAGATGGGCCATACGGGGCCGTTCGCGAAGCCACACCGTGGGCTGCAGGCAGGCAAGTCTGGGGACCCCAGTTCCCAGGACGCCGACAGTAGTCCCTGGGCCCAAGGCGCGCTCAGACTTGGCTTCGAGGTGAAGCCAAGGGGCAAGTGCGGAGCACTGCGGGCCCCAACAGCCCACGGCCTCGGTTGATGCAGGGCGATTGATGGGACATGGGCGTCACCGCTTCCCCACGCTGCCTCGACAACTGCCCGACTTGACGAGTCCCTGCTGCATGCAGAGAAAAATCATCATTACCTGTGATTGTGGGGTTCGCCGGTTGGCCTTCTCCCGCTATAAATGAGGAGGGGCTGGGCCCCCCGTCGCTCATCCCTTCATGCTCCGCTCGATTCTTCTCCCTTACTTCATCGCTAGCAGTGACACCCATGGCGCCGATACAAAGGTTCTTGACTGCAGAGAAGGGAACCCCCCCCCCCCCCGTGACGGGCCCGGGCCACTTCCGCCGAAGAAGAGGCTGGCCCACCGCCGCGACGTAGTCGTGAGGCCGGAGGTGTCGAGGCCTTGGTGCGAGCGGCCACCTCCCGAGTATCCGCTGCCTCTGCACGCCCAAGCCGAGGGCTCCGAAGGAAGAGGCGGCGAGCAGCACCGCCCACGCCATGGCCGTGGTCGCCGCGCCGTGGTGACGCACGCCGTCGCCTCAGGAGCCCACGCCACAGACTCCTCGCACGAACTCATGTTGTGGGCGGTGATGCCTCCGCGCACTTGGATTCGCTTTCCGCAGTTCTTCTCTACCAAGATGCTACCGAGGGGCCCCCTCGAGCTTTGGCTGTAGCACACCGACTAGGACACCCCGGCGACCGGAGCGGAGGTTGAAGCCGTCTCCCTGGCAAGATCTTCATGACCCGTGGCTGGGCACGAGGTTGCTCGAGTCTGTCGTGTGGAAGGCGCAGTCGCCATCCATTTTGAGTACGACGACGCCTCCACGATGCTCTTCAAAGACTTCAACGAAGAAGGCCGCCACATGGAGTGCTGTCCAGGAGGGGGTCCTCAGGATGGCGCAGCGGCCAACGCCGAGCCTGCCCCTGGCTTCGCCAGGAGCTCCTCCAGCAGTAGCGGCGGCGCTTGGGAGTCCAGCGACTCTCCTGAGCCCTTCGAGACCCCAGAGACGAGCGACAACAGCTACGTGCCCCCGAGCTCTCGCCGAGCTCGGAGCAAGGCCGCAGCGTCCGACCGCCACCGTCGCTGATCTAGATGGGGTTGGCACCGACCTTCCGTGGTCCATTGTTGATGATGGCGTCGGCCGCGCTAGCGCGTGTAGATAGGGCCCCTAGAAACTTCCTTCTTTTGTTCCCTGCAAGGAATCAAGATGGACGCCGTGGGGGCATGTAAAGGGTCTGTAATGTCTTTTGTTGATATTATCCTCATTATGAAAATTTGCGAACGCATGTCCTGTTTCGGCTCGGTCTCCCCTTTCCAACCCCGCGGCAGCTTGGTGCTCTACACCGACATGTCCCGGTCCCCAGGCAGGCTGCAGTCGTCGCTGTATGCCAGGTCACGATGCCGTTGTCAAGGCCAGGAGGTGAGTGGCCCGAGGTCCAGTAAGAGCTCCTAAGGCACGATGCTCAAGTGGTCCCCTTTAGCGTGCAAGTAGCTACCTTAAGGTGGGAAGGGGAGGTGACATCGCCGCAGCAGGGCTACAACAAGTGAGAATCCTATGCCGTAGCGCTTGGTCGACCCGGGTGCGAAACTTATCTTGCCAGTCAGAGTTGATTCCTTGTGCAGTGCCAGGCTTGCACGTCGACGGCCATAACGTAGCCAGGTTAGGCCCGTGCGAGCCTCCCCCTCTTCTCCACGCTCTTCTATGTGCTCTACGTCCTCAGGTCCCAGCCCTCGAGCGAGCTCAGCCGCCGCTGGTATGCCAGTTGCGGTGCCGTGGTTAAGGACAGGGGATGAGGGCTGGAGGGCTAGTAAGAGCCCTGAGCCGTGATGCTCAGGAGACCCCGTTTTAGCGTGCAAGCGAATTGCATGGGAGAAGAGGGAGCCCGCGGTACCGCCTCCTATTGTCCTCAGGAGGTTCCTGCAGGTTAGCGCGAGGAGGGACACAAATTGCCACTATGATTGCCGGTCTGCCACTGATCATTCCACGAGAAGATGAAGGCACTGAGGGCCTGGTGAGGTGACGTGCACAGGCGTGCCGCGAGCCAGAGCTCGACCGCTCAGATTTGTCAGCGTTGCAGGGACGGACCCGAGCACAAGCGCCGTGCCAGCATGAGTAGCTCATGTGGTGGGTGGCAATCAAGTAGGAGATGACTATAAATAAATCATGCATGGGGACCAGCTAGCTTAGATAGATGCGAGAGCGATACATGCCACTGGGACGGACCTGAGCGGCCTGGGGATGATGCAGCCCGAGGGGCGCCCCCAGTGAGGTAAGCTAAAGATGTAAGAGGATACACGCCACAGGGACAGGCCCATGCGACCTAGGAATAATGCAGCCCGAGGGGCGCTTCCAGCTGAATGAACTTCAAAAATGTCACCTGGTTTTGTTGTCGAAGGAGCGTTGGGGTAGCTGAAGATGCATAGCGAAGGGGTCGCTCCTCATGAGCCGCCAATACCCTGAGCCTCGGGAAGCTCTGGGGGCTCAGGTGGCTCCCGGAGGACCCTCTCCATCTCCGCCAGGACCACGTGATGCCCGGCCTCCTGGGTTGCTAGGATGCTTGGTAGGTTGCGCTGGAAGGCGGCTGCCACGCTCGGCAGGCCAAACGACATGCTAACATAGCTGTGATGTGGACCCTCGCAACGTCCCATGCGCGAAAGCCAGAAGCGCTCCTGAGATGCGGCCCTGTTGAGCCTTAGGATGTCTATGCAGACGCGTAGCTCGCCACCCTCGCCTGGATGGGGAGCTGCACCAGGTGGGCGGCGGTCACCGCGTATTGCCCTCGCTTCCTGAAGATCCTGGGTGGCCTTGACAATGAACTCATGAGCGCCGGGCGCTCCTCGCCCAGTGCCCTCCTGAGGGAAACGTGCCGCGAAGCACGCCTCCACGTGGTGCCCGAGCGCCTCCCTCTGATGTCGGCTAGGTCTGAGGCCCTCTAGAAGAGAACCCTCGAGCCCTGCCCGAGGAGGGCGCCGAGCGCACCTTCCTATGCGAGGGAGGGAGGCGCCCCAGGTGCGGGCGCCGAACCTGATGTGGCACCGCTAGAGGCGCCGCTCCCTTGAGGCCCTGTGCGGAGTAGTTGCTTCTTCTTATTGGGGGTGGCCTCAGGAGGGTACGCGCTCTTGCTCTCAGGGTCTTCGATTGCTGCGGCCTGGAAGGCGCGCTCGAGGGAGCACACCGCATCTTTTTCTTTGCAGGGGACTGTGATGATCCCGCCGCTTCCTAACATCTTGAGAACGTTGTAGCCGTGGTGGGTCACTGCCATGAACTTGGCTAGCGCTAGATACCCGAGGATGGCATTCTACGGTAGACGGATGTGAGCAACGTCAAAGTCGATGAGCTCGATGCGGTAGTTGTCGCGCTGTCCGAAGGTGACAGGGAGGCGGACCTGCCCTATCCGGGTGGTGGAGCCGTCAGTCACTCCTGAGAAGGGCTTGGTGGGCTGAAGTTGATCGTAGGGTACTTGAAGGCTGTCGAACATCTCGACGGACAGGACACTGAGCCCCGCGCCACCGTTGATGAGGGTCCGCCGAGCTGAAGGTGATGGCGTACTTGGACCACCTGAGCGGGCGCGTGGCCTTGAGCCTGGGGAGGGCTGCATTCACCTCGCGAGAGAACTGCTTGAAGATGCGCTGAGATGCTGGGGCCTGAGCTCCACCCAAGATGCAGGCGATAGCACGCGGTTCTTGGAAGCCCCCAGCCCCCTCGTCCTGATGGTGGTTGTCGTTCCTTCTTGGTGGTGGCGGCAGCGGAGGGAGGCCAGGATTGCCCTGAGGATGATCCTCGCGAGGCTGGTCGCACCAGGCGCCCTCACGAGGCTGCTCCTGCCAATGGTCCTCACGAGTCCGGTTGCTCCACTCCTGGCGGGGGCCGCGGTCGTCCAAGTGTCCTCCACCTCGTCCTCCTCCTCGGCCGTAGCCCTGGTCGTTGCGCTCGGGGCGTCGACCGAAGTTTCCATCTCGAATGTCCCTGAGCTCTTGACAGTCATTGGTGTTGTGGTTGTGTATGTTGTGGAAGGCGCAGAACGGACTGCTGCCCTTGGACAACTCGGGGTGGTCCCAGCCGCGCTTCGTGTCTAGCTCTGCCACGAGTACAGCTACTCCCTTGCGCTTCACGTCCTTGGCCTTGGCTTTCTTCTCCTCTAGGTCGGCAGCAGGGATCTCGAGGAGGGAGAGACACCCCTCCTCAGCTCTAGCACACTTGGTTGCTATGTTGAACATCTCCAGAGTGGTGCATAGCTCCTCGTGGATGGCGAGCTCCTCCTTCATCTTGATGTCATGGACGCCATCGGAAAATGCTGAGATGATGGCCTCGTCCGTCACCTTGGGGTTCTTGAGACGAACGTTGTTGAAGTGCTGGATGTACTTTTGCAGGGTCTCTCTCGGCTGTTGCTTGATGCAGCGCAGGTCAGCCGCGGCCGGAGGGCAGCCGCGAGTGCCCTGGAAGTTGGCGATGAAGCAGTTGTGCATCTCACCCCAGGAGGATATTGATCTCGCGGGCAGGTTCAGGAGCCATGAGCGGGCGCCATCCTTGAGAGCCATGGGAAACCAGTTCACCATGACCTTTTCATCGCCATTGTCCGCCTCGATGCTCAGCTCATAGAGTTGCAGGAACTCCGCGGGGGTCGGGGGTGCCGTCGTAGCGCGGAGGCAGATCCGGCTTGAACTTGCCTGACCAAACGACGGTGCGCAGCTCGGGAGCGAAGGTGCGGCAGCCTGCGATGGCCACCGGGGCCCTCTGCAGGGGCGGAGCCTGCCCTTGATGTCCGCGCACCGCCGCCGCAGGCGGCACACGGTCTTGTCGTGGTGGCGCCGGGAGCGCTGGAGCATTTTCTTGCGGCCGGGGAACCTCTTGGCAGCTTCCTTCTTCATGCGCGGGCACACGGCGTGGGGGATCACGCCACGGGACCGTGCGTCTTGGGGGGAGGACACCGTATTGATGCGGAGGGTCGGTGGCGCTCTGTGAGCTGCGCGTCTTGGCGCAAGGGCATCGTCTTGATGCGGAGGCGGCGGAGGCGCTCCGTGAGCTACGTTGCCCACGGCTGGAGGTGCGGGCGAGGCAGCGAGAGGGATGGTGCAGGAGAGCCCCCAGCGGTGCTGACGAGCTCGGCGATGTGGTCTAACCAGTCCTCGTAAAGGTCGTCGGTCGGGTGCTAGCACGGAAGCTCGCGTGCCATGAGCAGCGCGGCCTGAGCGTCCGTGGGCGCGCGACGAGCGTGAGACGATGAGGCGGCCGGAGTCAGCGACGGGGTGGCGGTGCGACCATCCCACCGCACGGAGGGGTGCAGTGATGATGCTTGCTGCTCGTTTGCTGCCAGGCCGGTAGCTGCATTGCCAGCAAGAGATGGAGAACGATGTGGAGGCCCGCCGACAGGGGCTGTGTAACGCCCGTATGTAACTTGCCATATTTGTATTCCAACTCTTGCCAATTTCGGCTCTAAGTTGTGATATTCCCTCGTGGTTGGGTTTTGTCTTCATTTTGCTTTTTGTCCATGTGATGCATGTCATATCATGTCATCATGTGCATCGCATTCGCATACGTGTTCGTCTCATGCATCCGAGCATTTCCCCGTTGTCCGTTTTGCATTCCGGCACTCCTATGTCCTCCGGAGTCCCCTTTTGCCTCTTTTCGTGTGCGGGTGTTAAACTTTCTCGGACTGGACCGAGATTTGCCAAGCGGCCTTGGTATACTACCGGTAGACCGCGTGTCAAGTTTCGTGCCATTTGGAATCCGTTTGATACTCCAACGGTTAACCGAGGAACCGTAAAGGCCTCGTGTGTGTTGCAGCCCAACACCCCTCTGAAGTGGCCCAAAACCCATCCAAACCCCCTCCATCCTCTTGGCCGTTCGATCACGATCATGTCGCCGAAAACCGCACTCCATTTGGATTCTCCTAGCTCCTTCTATGTATAAATAGGTGCCCCCTCCTCCAAATTCGCGGACAAACCCTAAAAACATCTCCCCCGCCGCCACCGGACGCGTCCGAAACGGCCGGACGTGTCCGCGCCGCCACCCGCAGCCAACCCCGCACCGCCACGTGGCGCACCCGCGCCCACATCGCCGCCGCCACCCGGGGCCCAGATCCGGCCTGCCCCGGGCCTCGCCGGGCCCTGCGCCGCCGCCCCCGGTCTCCGCCTCCTCCCGCACACCGGCGCCCGCGCGCTGCCGCCCCGCTAACCGCCCGGCCGCCGCCACCTCGCCGGTCGCCGTGCCGCTCGCCGCCAACCGCCGGCCTCCTCCTCCGCCGCGGCGCCCGCTGCTCTCCGGCGCCCCTCTCCGGCACCTCGTCTCCGTCGAAGCACGCCGGCGAGCTCAACTCCGGCCCCCTCCTTCCCCAACTCCGGCGAAGCCTCCGGTGAAACTCGGGTTCCGTGCCGCCCAGATCTGGATCGGGCAAACCTAGGGTTGACCCGATTTTTCCTAAGTCCTTTTTCTGCATATTTTTTTAGCCATGTTCATCGCATCATATCTCTGTCACCATAGCTCCGTTTTGCGCATGTGATATATCAAGTTGTTCGTTAGGATGTCCTCTTCATTTAATTCCATTGCACCATGCTTGTTTGAGTCCATCTTGATGCCTAAAATGCTGTTGAAAGAGTGCTATAAAATGTTAGTTCCTGATTCTTAGCAGATATTGAGCATTTGACATTTTTGCCATGATTATTGTGTGTCTCCTTTGGACTTGAGCTCTACATGTGTTTTGGGCTATGCCATGCCATCTTTACAGGGGTGTATGCCATGTATTTTTGTGATCAATGTGGTGACTAGCACAAGAATGCAAAGTAGCTCTCGTGATGTTGCTGATTTCAGGGACTTAGAATTCTACTAAGTCATTTCCCTGATGTTATTTTTATGCCATGTATTCATGTTGATACAGAGCGATCCATGTCTCTGTTGAGAATGTTCAGTAAGGATGATTTGGGAATATGGTTGTGCTCTATGCATCCATGTCTTTGTTTGCATTTGTGGAGTACCCTAGTATGACTCAATCTTGCTCTACTTTTGCTATAAAATGTTCCTGGCAGATTGTTTACGTGTTAATCAATTTTGCCGAGGTTGTTGTAATTGATCCATGCATGCTATGAGGTTGTTCTTGCCATGGTTAGCTTCTTGAACATGTCTTCTTGCTGGGTGTATGCTTAATTTGTCATGCGATGCCTTGTGGTGAGTGCATCGAGCTCGCAAACATGCCTACGTAACTCTGTTTTATGCCATGTCCAGTTTTCTGCTAAGTCTGAATCTGTTAACGAAACTTGCTATGTTTACATGGGTGCCATCATATTTTCTGTGCCCTTTTGGCTTATGGTCAGTAAGGGACTTTTGTTATATGCTTTGAGTAGATTCATGCCATGCCTTGCTTTGCTATGTCCTGTTCCTGTAGCATGTTGATATCTTGCTCCAAACATTGCTTCCTGATGTTAAATCCTGACATATTGTTACTTTCACAAAGTCTGTGAAGCTGATATCTTTTACACTTTTGCCATGCTTGTTTGAACATGCTCTTGTGTGATTTAGCCGTAGCTCAGTGTTCATCTTTTGTCAAGCATCTTGAGTAGATCCCTGCCATGTGCTTTGTTGCTATGTTAGAGTACAGTAGCTTATTTTCTTGTTGCATTTTAGATGGCATCGTGCTGTTAATCGCAGAATCGTGCCATTATTGTTTTGCTTGCCATTTGCAAACCGTGCATCCGTTTCCGGTCATCTTTATATCGATTTCGACCGAAATCAACTCATCTTTCCAGCGGCACTCTTGGTTTGCCAAGTTGAGGTCTGGTTCAATCTTTTCCTTCCGGAGCACGCATATGCATTGCATATCACATCCCGCATATCATGCCATGTTTTGCATCATGTTACTTGCGCATTGCACCGTGGTTGATTGTGGTTTTCCTTTGCTTGTGTTCTTGCCTTGGGTAGAGCCGGGAGACAAGTACGTGATCGAGGAACCCGTTGAGTATGCTTACGAGGATCAAGCTTATGTCAACTCGAAGAACTTTGCAGGCAAGATGACCAGACCCTTGAAATCACTTCTATCTTTGCTTGCTAGTTGCTCGCTCTATTGCTATGCATATGCCGCGATACCTACCACTTGCTATTTCATGCCTCCCATATCTCCATGTCTAACCTCTAACCCTCCTTGTCCTAGCAAACCGTTGTTTGGCTATGTTACCGCTTTGCTCAGCCCCTCTTATAGCGTTGCTAGTTGCAAGTAAAGATTGGAGTTTGTTCCTTGTTGGAACATGTTTATTGTTGGGATATCATTATTATATCTTGTTTACTTTAATGCACCTTTATACTTGGTAAAGGGTGGAAGGCTCGACATTATGCCTGGTGTTTTGTTCCACTCTTACCGCCCTAGTTTCCGTCATACCGGTGTTATGTTCCTTGATTTTGCGTTCCTTACGCGGTTGGGTTATAATGGGAACCCCTTGACAGTTCACCTTGAATAAAACTCCTCCAGCAAGGCTCAACCTTGGTTTTACCATTTGCCACCTAAGCCTTTTTCCCTTGGGTTCCGCGGACTCAAGGGTCATCTTTATTTTAACCCCCCCGGGCTAGTGCTCCTCTGAGTGTTGGTCCGAACCGAGCTGCCTGCAGGGCCACCTCGGGGAAACTTGAGGTTTGGTTTTACTCGTAGCTAGTCTCATCCGGTGTTGCCCTGAGAACGAGATACGTGCGACTCCTATCGGGATTTGTCGGCACATCGGGTGGCTTTGCTGGTCTTGTTTTACCATTGTCGAGATGTCTTGTAACCAGGATTACGAGTCAACCGCGTGTGTAGCCATGATGGTCTCTTTTCGGCGGAGTTCGGGAAGAGAACATGGTCTCGTTTTATGCTTGAACGTAAGTAGTTTTAGGATCACTTCTTGATCTTTGTAGCTTCCCGACCGTGCTTTGCCTTCTCTTCTCGCTCTCATTTGCGTATGTTAGCCACCATATATGGTAGTGCTTGCTGCAGCTCCACCTCACCACCTTTCCCTACCCATAAGCTTAAATAGTCTTGATCGCGAGGGTGTTATATTGCTGAGTCCCCATGACTCACAGATTACTTCCAAAACCAGATGCAGGTGCCGATGATGCCATTCCATGGGATGCAACTGAACTCAAGTGGGAGTTTGACAAGGACTCAGGACGTTACTACGTTTCCTTTCCAGACGATCAGTAGTGGAGCCCAGTTAGGGCGATCGGGGATCTTATGCGTTTGGGGTTGTCTTTATTTTGGTTCCGTAGTTGGACCTTGATTGTATTCTAGATGATGTAATGCTATATTTATGTATTGTGTGAAGTGGCGATTGTAAGCCAACTCTGTATCTCCTTCTTATTCAGTACATGGGATGTGTAAAGATTACCCCTCTTGCGACATGCCTACGATGCGGTTATGCCTCTAAGTCGTGCTCCGACACGTGGGAGATATAGCCGCATCATGGGTGTTACACTGTCTGAGCGACACGGGCGGAGAGGGCGGCCCAGTGCTCGTCGCGGGCTTGACGCGTGTCTGACATGGATGTGGTGGAGCGGTGGAACATGGATCAACGAAAGGAATGCTTCAGCGCACCCCTACCTGGCGCGCCAAATGTCGGATTTTGGGTTCCGGCAAAACCCTTGCGGTTCGAACACTGAGGTGCGCATGAAGATCTCTCCTCCCACTCGGACTCTCCCTCACCGCGATCTCAAGGCTCGGCGCATCGAACCCGCAGAACAAAGGGACACAAGATTTATACTGGTTCGGGCCACCGATGTGGTGTAATACCCTACTCCACTGTGGTGTGGTGGATTGCCTCTTGGGCTGAGGATGAACAGTTACAAGGGAAGAACAACCTCCTAAGGAGAGGTGCTCTTGTGCTTGGTGAGTTTGTGTGGATGAGGATGATCTGAATGGCCTCGGATCAGTTTCCAATTGCCTCCTACTATGGTGGCTAGCCCTATTTATAGAGGCCCCGTTCCTCTTCCCAAATGCTGGTGGGAAGGGATGCCACAATGGCCAAATTTGAAGGGAGACAACCAGTACAAGTTATCCTGATAAAAGGTGGTCTTTGCCTGCCAAAGGCTCTGGTGGTGACGTTGTCCTAGGCTCCATGGCGACCTACTTCCTGCCGTCCTGCTGGTCTTGGTCTCGGTGCACTGATATGGAGACCTTTGCCTGATGCCTTGAGACTCCTCGTCTGCGCTTGCCTCTTTAGCACCAAAGAGGAAACGAGGACACTGTGTGTGCTGGCACCCGCCTGGCGCCCTCCTGGCCTCGGTCATCATGGCTTGCGTCACAGGAACCATGCGAGTTGCCCCTTGCCTTGATTTCTCCGCCCCATGCGAGCCAGCCTGGTGAGGCCGCCCCCAAGGAGGTCTTGCCTCGTCCGTGTCGCGAGGCTCGGCCCCTTGCGAGGGTCTTGAGTGTTTGCTGGTGAAGATGGGTCGTACGGGGCTGCTGGCGGAGCCACGCCGTGGGCTCCAGGCAGGCAAGTCTAGGGACCCCCGTTCCCAGGAAGCCGACACTTGGCTCTTTGCCTCTTCGGGAGGTTCAACAGTTCGTACTCATGTGAACCTTGCACTTGGCTCTTCGCTTCTTCAGAAGGTCCAACAATGATGATACTACAATACAATATGCTTCTGGCAATCTGACACTGATTGAACTGTTGCACGTCCACCGCGAGGGCGAGGGTGAGTGAGAGGGAGAGGGCACTGTAGTCAAAACCATCTCCTCGTCCTATGAGCCACCATGCGCGGGGGTGAGGGAGAGGCGTAGTAAGCAAGCTTCTCCTCGTTCGGCGAGTTAACAAGACACACCAAAGCAGTACTAGTACTAGTCCATACTGCGTCCTTTCCGATTAATATGGCTTAATTTGAAAAGAGAAAAATACACTGGCGGTCGACGTATGTAGCAATACGCTCTTTACGGTCACTATATAGTTTTGCGGTGATTATACAATCACTAGCTCATCGTAGAGCACCATATTGCACCCTACTGACTGGCCACATACTCGACGTGGCACTTTGTTGACTAGTTAAATAGTCACATGGTTTCTGGGTCCCACCTGTCAATTGGCATAGCAAAGAAATCAGTTAAACAAAACTTTACGCAGGTGTGACAGGAGTCCAACCCTTGCGCGCGAACCACCATGGCTGTGTATGTGAGTGCATGCACGTGTACTCCCTCGGTCTTCCAACAAAGAGTGTACATCGGCTCAAAAACAAAGAGCGTTCATCTACACTTCCAATCCATTTAGCCTTTAATCTAATCGATATTGATTGACTAATACACCAACTTGTGCTCTAGCTATAGGCTACATGTCTATCCTTAATTACAGCATGCGACAACCTTCATTTAATCTTCATAGTGGGAGTAACTTCAGCAGTAACATCGAGTCCAACTCATCAAATTTGCTTATGTGGCAATGAGTTAATGAGGAGAAAGGTAGTTTGAGTACTAACTTAGTTAGTTACTGTAACATCACATGTCCCAATGCAATATGAGTCTATAACCTAATAAATGAAAATTTGCATGTTACCACACTTATGTTACTACCCACTATGAAGGCAGTAACATAGTCTAGGGATATGTGTATGTTACTAGTGTATGTTACTCTCCACTGTGGCTAGTCTCGATGGTCGCATGCACACATAAGTCTGCTACTTTTGGGCATTAATTATGCCCTGGTCAATGTGTAAATCTCTATATATACAGTCTTTCACAGACATAGGGAGTAGGTTGAGCACTTGAGCGTGAGCGTGTGTGTTGCATTGGGTACTATGTGCCACATGGGTGCGTGAGTGTTGTGCGTGTCCATGTGTACGTGTGAGTGTTGCATTTTCCATGCATGCATGCATGCTTGTGGCTTTTACTCCCTCCCATTGACATGTTCATATTTCAAGCTTCATTAAAATGTTGCATGCAAGAATTAAGAAATAACTTACCAATGCGTGTAAAAGTTCTGGTCATTTGTTCCTCACGCATGCATTCCAATTAATACATTCGCAAACACAATTTTGTTGAGGAAAATGAGCCCATTATTGAGTACTTTTGAAAAAAAATCTTCGGGAACTCATCATTTACTACTACATTGGTTGATGATTTTGTCGGCGTTCTGGGAATGGGGGTCCCTAGACTTGCCTGCCTGCGGCCCACGGTGTGGCTGAGCCAGTGGGCCATACGGCCCATCTTCACCAACAAAGCGCCCAAGACCCTCGCGAGGCGGACGACGTAAGACCTCCTCTGGAGTGGCCTAGCAAGGTAGGCTCACGAGGAGCGGAGATATCAAGGCGAGGCGAACCTCACGAGGCTCTCGTGATGCGAGCCGTGACGATCGACACCAGGCGGGCGCCAGACGCACAACGTCCTTGTTTCCTCTTTGGTGCAAAGGGGGCAAGCGCAGGCACGGAGTACCGAGGCCTCAGGCAAAGGTTTCCATTTCGGTGCAACAAGACCAAGACCATGGACTGCAAGACGGAGGTCATCGTGGAGCCCAGAACAGCGTCACCACCAGAACTTTGTGCAGGCGAAGACTACTTTTGTTAGGATAGCTTGTACTAGCAGTCCCCTTTCAAATTAGCCCGCCATTGTTGGCTCCCTTCCCGCTCGATATTTGGGAAGAGGACCAGGGCCTCTATAAATAGGACTAGCCACCACCATTGTAAGGGACCTGATCAAATCTTAGCTCGAGAGAGACTACCCCCCGCACACAAGCTCACCGAGCTCAAGAACGTCTCAACCTCAGGAGGTCATTCTTCCCTTGTATTGTTCATCATAAGCCCAAGAGGCAATCCACCACTACCACACTGGAGTAGGGTATTACACCACAACGGTGGCCCGAAACAGTATAAATCCTGTGTCTTTCTGTGTTGTGAGTTCGTCGAGTTCGTCCGCATGATCTTAGCGAGCTAGAGCGTAGACCGGTTGGAGGGAAAGACTTCGCGCGCACCCCAGTGTTCGAACCTTAAGGGTTTGCCGGAACCCCACATCCTGACATTTGGCGCGCCAGGTAGGGGTGCGCCGGATCCATTCTCCACCAATCAGCTCTCCGATGTTCACCGGCTACGATGTCTGGCGACCCAAGAGCCAGATCCGGCCGCTGGGCAGCCTGGCAGGCCCGGACGGTGCCGCCTGCCCATGAAGATCTCGACCCCGCACCCCAAGTGGCACGGGCGTCACCAAGCTCCACCGGGCGTGGATAGTGCAGCTAAGCATCATCCACCCTCACCCCGCAGCAAGCACGAGCCACGGTGAGAGCAGCGAGTCACGCCGCGGCAACGGCGCCGCAATCACGGCGGGAGCAAGCGAACATGCGGGCGGCACTCACAGTGGCAAGGGAGTTGCTGCGATGCAGGCTGATGGAGAGCGGCCGGGACACACTGCTTGAGCGTGTTGCTGAGCTGCTGGACGCAGCGGTGTCGGGAGCGCCACCTTTCAGCTATCGAATCCCCCAGGCCAATGCAAGGTCGTGCGGCGAGCCTCACCACATCTGCGCGCCGTCGACTACGCCCGGGGGCTTCGCCAACATTAGCACGGCTAGCGGTGTAGTGGGCTCCAATCCCCCCATGCCGCCCTCAAGAAGCACGAGCGCAAGCGTCACCCCCCATGGTCCCAGCCGGATGCCGTATTATCATCCCCAGGACGCCATCATGGTCGGAGTAACATGGAGTGTGGGGCACCACGACGAGGTGTTCGGGGTGACGGCCCCGGAAGCCTACGTGCCCCGCATGATGGACCAAGGGTACGCACCAGAGGACGACATCAGCTCATTCGTTGGAGAAGATTGGGGAGAAGGGGCACTAGGAGTCGAAGCCTTCCAAGAGCCAGCGGAGAACCACAGCGATTGCGCCGACGACGGCAACTACAGGGTACCGCTAACCTCTCAGGAACAGGCTTATGCTAACCATGGGCTACAGATGAATCAGGTTGCAGCACCGATCGACGACCCCGGCACGGCGGCACCCGTCTCAACAAGGGAGACACGCTGGGGGCCGCCGAGAGGGAGCCAGGAGCAAGGCCCCTCCCCAAGGCACGCGAAACCAGGGGACACCCAGAGGTAGGCCCTCTGCCGGGGTGGCTTCAACGACCCTTCCACCGGCAGAGGACCCGTGGTCGCCGAGGGAACCGCTGGCGTCCTCTTTCCCTCCTTTGTGCCGTCCTGGTCTCCGGCCGGCTCAAAGGAGGTCAAGAGTGGCGCAAGGCGGGGCCCTCGTCTGACGATATGAAGCAAGGCCAGTACCGGTGAAGAAGGCCCGGTGCCTATGAAGCTCGCCGCCCGTGACACTCTCACGTAATAATGAGTTGGAGCTATACACGCCCCGGAGTCTCAGGAGCGCCAGCCGCAGGCCCTGGGCTCCCTCCCACGCCTAGTGGACAGCACTTAGCTCCGCGCTGGTGAGAAGACTTGAAGACCCGAAGACGAGACTAGGTGCCGGATGCGGCCTTTTGCTTTGGATTTCTCTTTCTGTGGCTTTGCTTTCTGATTCTGGACTTAAGTTGAAGCAGAATTTTTATCGTTGCACGCGGGGGGTGCCTTTTCTCGTTCGAGCCGTTTTTCGCCTTCTGGATCTTGTTTGGTTTGGGACTCACGTCCGTCGCCTCTCCCTCGCGAAGCTCCTCGCGAGCCGGACCGCGCAGTGCACGCGCTAGCACTACGCCTGGTGCTCACCCCTTTCGGCCCCCCCTTCAAACAGGGTGATAAGCTCCGCAGGATTCTCAGGAACTCGTTGCCTCAAGACCCAGCCCTAAGCAGGTGCTGACTAAGGTAATCCACGTCTGGAAACTCAACCCCAGCTTCACGAGCTCACAAGGACACATACCCACATTGAGTAGGAAAGTAAAAACTGTGATTTGCTTACACGAGGGGCTCGCCCTCTCAAAATGCTCTCATAAGTTTTCCAAGGGCCACACACGGGTTTTGCGTGCAGAATAGAACAACAGGAGAATATGGGATCAGCCAGAGATATCGCTCGCTGTGTCGTCCAGGGATGCATCACTCGCATCGTCATCACCTTCGTCAGAATCGTCGCCGCCGTCGGCGACGCCCCCATCGCCGTCGTTGACCACATCACCTTCGTCTGTGATGACCACCACCCCATCGTTCTCCAAGGTGAAGGCCCTCACCAATGCGTCGACATGATCCTCTACCCAACGCGCCAAGTCGCCCCGGACGACAATGGGCACATGAGCAATGGCGGCATCAAAGTTGAAGTTGGGGTAGGCATTCAGGAGGTGGCTGAAGACGCGGCAGAAGGCGCGCTGAAGCAGGCCGCGGCCCCTCTCTTCCACAAGCTGCCGAGCTCTGGCAGATTGAGCCTCCAGACGCATCACCACCTCGGTGAAGAAGGTCAGGTGGCTGGCGTAGTCACTCGAGTGAGGGGTCGGGGCGTTCTCGTCGCAGATATAGCCCAGGGCGGTGTTGGCCTTGTTCCGAAGATCTTGAAGCATACGAGCTTGCTCGCGCTCCAGCATTCGGTGTTGGAGCACTTCCTCTCTGTTTTGCCGAGCGATGGCCTCGGCGTCGTCAATTCGTCTCCGGAAGGAAGGCAACTCCGTGCGGGAGGAGGCCAAGTCCGCCTGTGCCGTAACCAGGGCGGCGGCTGTGGCCTCAGCACGCCTCTCGGCCTCATCCAACCCGGGCCTGAGGGCGGCGGCCCTGCTCACGCCCTCCTGTCCGGCGAGCTCCAGCCTCAAGCCGTACCTGCCCTCCAGATCAGCGCGAACCATGGCTACCCGGCGATTGATCTCTTCTTCGACTCCGGCCTCGTGGGCCCCAAGGACATCTTCAGCTTGAGCGACTTGACACTCCCTCGTCTCCAGCCGCTCGAGCTCGAGGTTGCGCGCCATGGCCTCCAGGGCCAGCGTCTCCTCGCGCCGCCAGACCTCCTCTTCCTCCGAAGGCATCCCCCTCATCGACGCAAGGGCAGCCCCGCGCGCCTCGACTTGCTTCTCAAGGGACATGCTCCAGGCCTGGAGCTCCCACGCGCGCTCCTTCACATCCTCGCGGCGGCGATCGGCCTCGTGAGCTTCCTCCAAAGCTCGCGAGCGGGCCTCATTGGCAATCTTGCAGGACGCCTCAGCCTTAGCGTTCTCGAGGTCGCGATGATAACGGCCAAGGTTGATGGCCACTCGCAGCTTGCGCCGCTCCTCCACCAACCGAAGACCTTCGGCCTCAAGACGGGAGTCGATGTCAGCAAGCTCTTCACCAAGGCGGTTCATCGCGCCCATCGCTTCCTGGAAGAGCTCGTGGAGGACCATATTGCGCCCGCACTAGAGCTCGAACACTCGCCCCATCTCGTCCTCCGCCTTGGGGGCTGCGGGTGGAGCATCAAGTGGCACGCCATCTCCCGGTTGGGGCTGGGGCTGGCGCGGCCCTAGGCACGAGCTGACCCTCGCGAGGGGCTGGACCGAACAAGGCCCACTGCTTGAAGGAGGCTCCAGCATCGAGGCTAGCCATCTACCAACCGTGACCAAGGGAGGAGCCCTTGGCACGCCCGCTACGCTCCGAGCAAGGCCGCGTAGAAATGACGGCGAAGGCGTAAGCTCAGGGCGCCTTGATGACGGACCAGCTCCTGAGACTGTCCCCACGCCGTGGGCAGCGTGTGAACCTGAAGCACTGAAGCTTGGCGAGTGCGATGGGATGAGAGGAGCTGCTTCTCTGGAGATTTCGTGGCCTTAGCAGAAGGGGATCTAAGGGGACAATCGTCAGGAAAGGAAGGCGGCACATAGAAGATCACCAAGGACAGGTACTTACTCGTCGATGGCGATGTACTTCTGTTGCTTCAACGGTCCAAAGATGCTGCCACCGCTAGGGTATCCCTTCCTCTTGCGGAGCTCCTCGAAGTCCACGCAAAGGCGACCGAAGCACTGGACGTGACGGACGGAGCGCGGCGGAGCCGAAGAAGAACCAAGAGGGATGGCTTCAAGGGAGCCCGGCTGCGGCGAACAGCTCGGCTCTCTCTTGCTGCGACCCCCTGAGGCTCCTGAAGCCTCGGCCTCGGGAGCCGCATGCCGCATCTCATCAGCGACTGGCGCCTCAGGAGGGGCGTCGCAAGCTCGCGAGGACGACGCCCCTGGATCACCGCTCAGCGTTCATCTTTTGTCAAGCATCTTGATTAGATCCCTGCCATGTGATTTTTTGCTATGTTAGAGTGCAGTAGCTTATTTTCTTGTTGCATTTTAGATGGCATCGTGCTGTTAATCGCAGAATCATGCCATTATTGTTTTGCTTGCCATTTGCAAACCGTGCATCCGTTTTGCTTGCCATTTGCAAACCGAAATCAACTCATCTTTCCAGTGGCACTCTTGGTTTGCCAAGTTGAGGCCTGGTTCAATCTTTTCCTTCCGGAGCACGCATATGCATTGCATATCACATCCCGCATATCATGCCATGTTTTGCATCATGTTACTTGCGCATTGCACCGTGGTTGATTGTGGTTTTCCTTTGCTTGTGTTATTGCCTTGGGTAGAGCCGGGAGACGAGTACGTGATCGAGGAACCCGTTGAGTACGCTTACGAGGATCAAGCTTACGTCAACTTGGAGAACTTTGCAGGCAAGATGACCAAACCCTCGAAATCACTTCTATCTTTGCATGTTAGTTGCTCGCTCTATTGCTATGCCTATGCCGCGATACCTACCACTTGCTATTTCATGCCTCCCATATCACCATGTCTAACCTATAACCCTCCTTGTCCTAGCAAACTGTTGTTTCGCTATGTTACAACTTTGCTCAGCCCCTCTTATAGCATTGCTAGTTGCAGGCGAAGATTGGAGTTTGTTCCTTGTTGGAACATGTTGATTGTTGGGATATCATTATTATATCTTGTTTACTTTAATGCACCTATATACTTGGTAAAGGGTGGAAGGCTCAGCCTTATGCCTGGTGTATTGTTCCACTCTTACCGCCCTAGTTTCCGTCATACCGGTGTTATGTTCCTTGATTTTGCGTTCCTTACGCGGTTGGGTTATAATGGGAACCCCTTGACAGTTCGCCTTGAATAAAACTCCTCCAGCAAGGCCCAACCTTGGTTTTACCATTTGCCACCTAAGCCTTTTTCCCTTGGGTTCCGCGGACTCAAGGGTCATCTTTATTTTAACCCCCCCGGGCTAGTGCTCCTCTGAGTGTTGGTACGAACCGAGCTGCCTGCGGGGCCACCTTGGGGAAACTTGAGGTTTGGTTTTACTCGTAGCTAGTCTCATCCGGTGTTGCCCTGAGAAGGAGATACGTGCGACTCCTATCGGGATTTGTCGGCACATCGGGTGGCTTTGCTGGTCTTGTTTTACCATTGTCGAGATGTCTTGTAACCGGGATTCTGAGTCTGATCGGGCCGTCCTGAGAGAAGGAGTATCCTTGATTGACCGTGAGAGCTTGTGATGGGCTAAGTTGGGACACCCCTGCAGGGTTTTGAACTTTCGAAAGCCGTGCTCGCGGTTATGGGCAGATGGGAATTTGTTAATATCCGGTTGTAGAGAACTTGACACTTAACTTAATTAAAATGGATCAACCGCGTGTGTAGCATGATGGTCTCTTTTCGGCGGAGTCCGAGAAGAGAACACGGTCTCGTGTTATGCTTGAACGTAAGTAGTTTTAGGATCACTTCTTGATCTTTGTAGCTTCTCGACCGTGCTTTGCCTTCTCTTCTCGCTCTCATTTGCGTATTTTAGCCACCATATATGCTAGTGCTTGCTGCAGCTCCACCTCACTACCTTTCCCTACCCATAAGCTTAAATTGTCTTCATCGCGAGTGTGTGAGATTGCTGAGTCCCCGTGACTCACAACTTACTTCCAAAACTAGATGCAAGTGCCGATGATGCTATTCCAGGGGATGCGACTGAACTCAAGTGGGAGTTCGACGAGGACTCAGGATGTTACTACGTTTCCTTTCCAGACGATCAGTAGTGGAGCCTAGTTGGGGCGATCGCGGATCTTATGCATTTGGGGTTGTCTTTATTTTGGTTCCGTAGTCGGACCTTGATTGTATTCTGGATGATGTAATGCTATGATTATGTATTGTGTGAAGTGGCAGTTGTAAGCCAACTCTGTATCTCCTTCTTATTCAGTACATGGGATGTGTAAATATAACCCCTCTTGCGACATGCCTACAATGCGGTTATGCCTGTAAGTCGTGCTCCAACACGTGGGAGATATAGACGTATCATGGGTGTTACAAGTTGGTATCAGAGCCTTCCCCGACTTAGGAGCCCCCCGCTTGATCGAATCGCTGGCGTTGTTGAGTCTAGAAAAATGTTTTGAGTCTTTTAGGATTATATATATCGGAGAGTAGGATTTTGTTTACTCCTCAGTCCCTTCGTCGCTTTGGTGAGGTGTCCTGACGTAGAGTTTTAACTCTTCTCTTCTCAAATTTTCACTATTTTTTTAGGATCATGTGGTTATCTTGGAATATTTCCGATGGTTTTGTGACGAGAACATTGTTCTTGGTGCCTCCTGACATTTAGGGGTTGTGACAGTGTCCCAGGGAGTTGAGCTCCGAGGTGTTGTCGTCACAATTTTATCGTTGCAGTTCTGGAATACATGAGTTTCGCCGACATCGAAAATCTCTTTTATGCAGTTGTTGGTGAGATAACCTTGACGCCACCCAGTACTGGGCGGGAGTTCGGGAGTATTGCCATAACTCGTATAACGGATGCTTTTCGAAGGTTGAGGTAAATGATTTCCGAAGGTTTCTTGGTTATGTGTTAAAGGACGGATACAGCTGGATGTAGGATTTGCTAGTTTTGGGTGAGATATTATGCTTCCCCTGTATCCCCAACACCTGATTGCATAACCGAAAAATTTCAGGAGTTTCATAGGTAGGAATTCATGTAGCTCTAGTATTTCTTCCCGCAGATATTTGGTTTGTGATTGGGTAATACTTACCAATTATTTGTTCATGTCCGTACCTTGTTGTTTTATTTATCTACCTCTATCTAAGTGGCTTCTCAATTTATGGAAGTGTGATCATTTAATTTGGAATTCATTCTTTAATTTTTGTTCGAATGATAAGGCTATATGTTGCAATTTTGATCCATTGATTCAGCTTGAATATATGTCTGTCAAGATGCTAACGGATGTTACCCTCTTCAGGATGGCTCCTCCGACACGTCAGAATCCGGAACCTCCGCCAGCACCTCCACCTCTGGAGGCATGGCAAGCTGTGATGGCCGCTACCAACGCCAACACGCAGATGATTATGCAACTCTTGCAAGACTGCAACCAAGGAAATTAAGGCCATGGCAACAATCAAACTCAGTTTGCTACCCTCAACCAGTTCCTCGCAAACCAGCTGAAGTCTTTCAGTAACTGTGTCGAGGCCACAGACGCTGATGATTGGCTCATGGATATTTGCAAACATTTTGAGTGTAGCAACGTCAGGCCTGAGGACTTTGTCAAGTTTGCTTCGTTCCAACTCAAAGACCAAGCTGCGGAGTGGTATCAACAATACAAAGATTCCAGAGGAGGTCGTGTGATTACCTGGGATGATTTCCTCCAAGACTTCAAAGCTCACCACATTCGTCAGAGTGTTGTTGAGAGTAAGCGTGAGGAGTTCCGCAATCTGAAGCAAGGCGGCTTGTCTGTTTACCAATACAACATCCTGTTCTAGAGGGTTGCTCGCTTCACCAAGAAAGACGTCCCTGACGAGAAGAGCATGATTTATCAATTCAGAGGTGTCCTCAGAGAAGATCTGCAACTAGCTCTTGTGCCTTTTGAGCCGAAAAAGTACGATGAGTTCTACAACATGGCATTAAAGCAAGAGGCTGCTCAGATCAAGTGCGATGCATCTAAGAAGAGAGTCAGGGATGCAACTCCTTCTTCTTCTTCAACTCAAGTGGCAGCTAAGTAGCAAAAGTTCTGGTTGCCTCCTCCTCCGTTCCATCAGCCTTATCAGCAGAAGAGCAAAGGTGGCTATGGATCTTCCCACCCACCCAACCCAGGCTTTCAGAACAAAGCTTCGTCTCATGCTCCAAGGTCAAGTGCTCCGTATCACGGCCGCTCTCAGAGGTCACGTGCAACAAGTGTCAGCAGAAGGGTCACTATGCAAACAAATGCTTCAACCAGAGGCGTCTTCCGCCTCCTCCTCCTGTGAGATCTGCCAGCAATGCAGTGGTCAAGCATAATCCCAAGCATGCCAAGGTCAACACGATGAACGCAGCTCAGGCAGAGGACTCTTCAGAAGTGATCATGGGTAACCTTCCTGTTAACGATATTGCTGCAAAAGTTCTTTTCGACTCTGGTGCATCGCATTCTTTCATGTCATTCCCATTTGCATCGGAGCACAACTTTGACACTAAGGCATTACCTAAAGTATTGCAAGTTGTTTCTCCGGCTAAGCATTTGAGTTCTAGCATGATGGTTCCGGATGTGTCTATCAAGATGGGCGACTATAAGTTTCTGTCTTCTCCTATTGTTCTTGGTGACTCGGATATTGATCGTATTCTCGGAATGGACTGGCTTTCTAAGCACAAGGATCAACTTGATTGTGCTGCCAGGCAGATTCAATTGACACACTCGTCTGAGGATGTGATCGTCTTTGCCGCTCGTGATGATACCATTCGACTGTTTTCTCTCAACGAGAAGGGCGAGTTGAATGCCATCTCTCAGATTCCAGTCGTTTGTGAATATCAAGACATCTTTCCAGAAGAGCTTCCAGGAATGCCTCCTCACCGGCTAGTTGAATTTGTCATTGATCTTGAGCCTGGCACGGAACCTTTTTGCAAACGTCCTTACAAGCTTGGACCAGAAGAGTTGAAGGAGCTGAAGAAACAACTTGATATACAAGAGCGTATGGGTCTGATCCAACCAAGTTCTTCTCAAAGGTGCTCTTTTTGTCAAGAAGAAGGATGGCACAGACCGACTTTGTGTGGACTACCGTCCATTGAACAAGAAGACCATAAAGAACAAGTACCCACTTCCCAACATGAATGAGCTTTTCGAACAACTCAAAGGTGCTCAAGTATTCTCCAAGCTTGACCTCCATATGGGCTATCATCAGATTCGCATTCGTGAACAAACATCCCCAAGACAGCATTCAGAACAAGCTATGGTTCCTATGAATACACTGTCATGTCTTTCGGCCTTGTCAATGCTCCTCCAACGTTCTCTCGCATGATGAACTTCATCTTCAACCCTTACACAAATGACTTCGTCTTGGTCTATCTCGATGACATTTTGGTCTTTTCCAAGAACAAGGAGGATCATGCCAAGCACTTGAGATTGGTACTGGACAAACTCAGAGAACATCAGTTCTATGCAAAGTTTTCAAAGTGCGAGTTTTGGCTCGATGAGGTTCTCTACCTTGGGCATATCATCTCCGCCAAGGGCATAGCTGTTAATCCTGAGAAGGTGTCTGCAATTGTGAATTGGGAACCGCCTCAGAATGTGAAGCAGCTCCGCAGCTTTCTTGGGCTCACAAGCTATTGTCGAAAATTCGTTGAGAATTTCTCTAAGATCGTGAAGCCTCTTTCCAACCTCCTCCAGAAGCATGTGAAGTATGTCTGGACGCCTGAATGTGACATCGCTTTAAACACCCTCAAAGAGAAGTTAGTCACAGCTCCAGTTCTGACTCCTCCTGATGAATCCAAAGCATTTGAGGTTTTCTGTGATGCTTCCTTGCAAGGTCTTGGTGCTGTGTTAATGCAAGAGAAGAAAGTTGTGGCCTATACCTCTCGCCAGTTGAAGCCCAAAGAAAAGAACTACCCCACTCATGACCTTGAGTTGGCAGTAGTTGTTCATGCTCTCTTAACATGGAGACATCTCTGTTGGGAAGGAAAGTGGACATCTTCACTGATCATAAGAGCCTCAAGTACATCTTCACTCAGCCCAACCTCAACCTCAGGCAGACTTGTTGGGTCAAAATGATTCAAGAGTATAATCCGAGTATTGAATATACTCCTGTAAGTGCATCTAGTGCCACCCCTAGTTGGTTTTGGAGTATTGACGACAAACCTAGTTGAGGGACTAATGTGTTTGTGAGAATTGCAGGATAACACAGGTAGAAGTCCCTCATTGATTCGGTTTTCCTACCAGAGATGACCCCTAAAAATGTATGAAGACATTGAAGTCAGAGGTGGTATGTGAAGACATTCACATTGAAGACTATGACAAGAGAAGACATCACGTGAAGACTATGGAGCGCGAAGACTTAGCAGTTTTGTCGTTCTGTGTTTTTCTTTGTTGAGTCATAGGAACTACCGTACTGTTAAGTGGGGTCCAAGAGAACCAGTCAGAATGACTGAAGTGATGCTTAACAAAAATCCTATGTCCTCGAGTGAAGACTATGAGAGCAAATCTTGTCCAGAGTTGGATAAGTCAGCTTTGCTTGTAGCCCAAGTAAAGTTGCCGTGTGTGTTTGAAATCTGACCGTTGGAACACGTGTCAGTTCCTTAGTGACCCAGGGTCATTTTGGACAAATCAGGTCGGGTTGCCTAGTGGCTATAAATAGCCCACCCCCTACAACCATAAATGGTTGGATGCTTAGAGTTAGAATACGTCTTTTGTCGTTTGAGAGCAACCCACCTCGAAGCCTTTGAGAGAGAATTCCTTGCGAGGATAAAGCCCTAAACACCCAGAGCCAAAGAGTGTTAGGCATCACTTAAGTCTTCCTGTCTGTGTGATCTGAAGACTTATTACACTTGAGGACTATGAATCCTCCAGCCGGTTAGGCATCGCATTCTGAGCATCCAAGAGTCATTGTGGATCGCCGGTGAACGAAGTCTGTGAAGGTTTGGAAGTATACCTTGAAGACTTACCAGAGTGATTGGGCGAGGACTGGGTGTCCTTAGCTCAAGGGGAATAAGGTGAAGACAAGGTCTTCTGAGTTGAATCTCAGCCTCCCCAACCAGACGTACAGATGTCACAGCAACTGGAACTGGTCCAACAAATCATTGTCTTCAACGAGTCACTGGTTTCATCCTTCCCTTCCCTTTGCTTACTGTTGGTCCTTGTGAAGTCATTGTATGATTGCATTATCTTTTGTCTTCACTGAGTAACTACTTGTTCTGATTGGCTTCACAATATCTTCCTACCTGATCTTACTGCCTAGCTGCTATTAGTCATTATGCTTTCACTTCATTGAATACTTGACTATGGTTTGCCTAGTGTACTCTACCTTCCGCTGCATGGTAATAGGTTTATTTCTATCGTTTGTCTTTGAAACTTCCATGTATTGAAGACTTTCATAAAAATCGCCTATTCACCCCCCCTCTAGTCGATCACTAGCACTTTCAATTGGTACCAGAGCAAGGTACTCCCTTGTTCTGTGTGATTCGGTTTAACCACCTGGAGTTTTAGCTATGTCGACTGCAGGGATAATTAAAGTCTCCGCTGCTTGCCCCGTCTTCGATGGAACTGAATATCCCTACTTGAAGAATAAGATGCGCATGCATCTTGAAGCCATTGATGTCGACCTATGGTATGTCATCAAGAATGGCGTTCCCAAGGCTAGCGAAGGTGTCACCGCTGCTGATGTCAAGAAGTTCGTTCAACTGGACTCCACTGCCAGGAACATCATCTGTGGTCATCTGACCAAAGGACAGTATGGCCGCGTGAGTGCTTTGGAAACATCTAAGCTAGTCTAGGACTGGCTCTCCAAGGTCAATGAAGGCGTCTCAACCCATAGAGATCAAAGAATCAGTGTCCTTCGCAACCTCTTCAACTGCTTCAAGAGAAATGACAATGAGAACGTCCAGCTCACGTTTGATCGACTCACTGACATCACTAATGAGCTTCAAGCTCTCGGCTCCACTGAGATCACCAAGCATGAAGTCATCAAGACACTCTTGAGATCACTTGACAGCTCGTTTGACACCCTAGCCCTGATGATTCAAGAACGTCCTGATTTCAAGACACTCGATCCGTCTGACATACTTGAGAGGCTCAACACACATGAGTTTTAGCTTTCTAAGAAAAGAGACATCTACGGTCCCAACTATGGGCGAACTCGTGCCTTGAAGGCAAAAGCTATCTCCTCATCTGAAGAAGAATCTGACAGCAGTTCTGATGATCCTGAAGACATTGGAAAGGAGCTTGCTATGCTTGTGAAGAAGTTCCAAAAATTCACCAAGAAGAAAGTCTTCAGAAAGTCTTCACGATCAAGCTCAAGAAATGATGAAGCTTCTGCTCATGACGACAAGAAGAGAACATGCCACAAGTGCAAGAAACCTGGCCACTACATCTCTGAGTGTCCGCAGTAGGATAATGAGAACAATAAGAAGAAGAAGAGCAAGGAATATGACTCTGACGACAAGAAGAAGAAGAAATACTCAAAGTCTTCTTCCAAGTCTTCCTCAAAGTCTTCATCACACAAGAAGAGCTCATCTGGCAAGGCACGTGCGTTTGTTGGCAAGGAAATGGATTCAGAGGAGGAGTCCATTTCTGAGGAGGCGGAGGTGGAGTCTGAGGAGGAGTCCGATTCTGGCGTTGCGAGTCTGGCTACAGCATACGTGCCAAGTCCATCTTCAACACTGAAGACAATGACTTCATCACCGACACCGATGCAAATGACAAGGACTACTCCGCTCCTACCTACTGCTTCATGGCACGCGGTGCCAAGGTAAACACACACACTGCTCACTATCAAACTTCTAGTGAAGATGACTCTGATTGTGGTTCCAAACCCAGCTACAAAACACTTGCTAAACTTGCAACTGAACAACAGAAAGCTATGGAACATATTCAAAAACTGTTAGACAAAAGCGATGATCTGTTAGATGCTGAAATGACTCGATCTCAGTCCTTAATTGAAGACATAAAAAATCTTCACGTTAAGTATGAGGAACTTGAAAGTCGTCATGAAACGCTCTCAACAACTCATGAAAAGCTTTCCTATGATTATCTTCAAAGGAAGCAAGATCTTGAGAAATTGAGAGCGGCTCATGAAGATCTTCAAAAGGAAAACAAGTCACTTCGCGCCGAACAGATCAGTTCCGCTCAGGAAGGATTTGAACCACCATGTCTTAAATGCATTGAGCGTGACAACGCTACTTCTGTTGCTGAGTGTTCTACTGCTTCTACTATCGCAATATCTTCAGCTGTTGATGTGGTAACTAACCCCTCTGCTGAGGATACCACTGCTATTGCTGATGAGAATGCTAGGTTGAAGACATTGCTTGAAACAGGGATGTACAAAAGTCTCAAAGGGCATCAGACACTATGTGATGTCCTCAAAAGGCAGATCCTGAACCAAAACCCTAGGAAAGAGGGTGTTGATGGCTCTTACTGGAAACCTGAGCAGTACCCCAAAACCACATGGGTTGCTGCAAAGGAACCTTCAGCGGATCCATCCACCCTATCTGGCTTCACTTGTGCTAATCCCATTGTTATTGATGAATCCTTTGATGCAAACTATAAACTGTTTAAGAATCAGAATGGTGAAGTGTTTGCCAGGTATATTGGTACTAACTGCAAGAATGGACCGCCTATGAAGAAGATCTGGGTGCCGAAAAGGTGTTTGGAGAATCTTCCTGTGAATGTCATCATGACACCACAGGTGAAGAAGAAAACCCCCAAACCACAGGCTTCATACGGTCCAAAGGCTTCATACAGACAGAGGACTCACCTGAGTCGCACTAACGCAAATGTTTTGCAGGGAAACCATACTTAGGCCTGTGAATATGAGCGCGTTTCATCAAACCGCCATGTTCATAAGACCAAGAACTATTCTGCTTATTCTTATGAGTACTATTGTCCACCTGCAAGACTTTTTGCTAGGGCTCCAAAGCCAAAGTTCTCAGATGCTGCACTTAGACTCATTGCTTCGAAGCCACCCTTGAAGATGTGGGTGGCTAAGAAAGCTTAACTCTCTTTTGCAGGGAAAGGTCTCCAGCCGAAAACCAAAATCATCTGACGCTATTGCTGGGGACCTTAAACATCTTGTAGGGCGCAAGATCAAATGCCCAAATGGTCTTATTATGTACTTTGTTCCTGAATCGCTTGCTACTCGCCCTATCAGTCCAAATCTTGATCTAAGCTTTCATAATCCACTGGTTCGTCAAATGTTTTTGCTTCACAATTCTCTTCGTGAAGCCTATCCCCCTAACTGCACTGTAGGGTATGACACCAGCTGCTTCAGAATGGATTATTGATAGTGGGTGTACCAATCACATGACTGGCAAGCGAAGCCTTCTTATGGACTCAACACTATGTCCATCTAACAAAAGTCACATCACATTTGCTGACACTGGTAAAAGCAAGGTATTGGGTCTAGGTAGAGTTGCAATCTCAAAGGATCAACACATGGATAAAGTCATGCTTGTTGAATCCCTTGGTTTCAACTTAATGACTGTTTCAATGCTTTGCGATTTAAACATGATTGTGATGTTTGGAAAATATTGTTGCCTTGTACTAATGGAATCTGACAAGTCTCTAGTGTTTGAAGGGTATCGGAAAGATGATTTGTACATGGTAGATTTCTCAGTAGGACCACAACTTGCCGTATGTCTTCTAGCAAAAACTTCTGAATGCTGGCTCTGGCATCGGAGGCTAGGACATGCTGGCATGAGGAACCTCCACACCCTTGCAAGGAAGAAGCATGTCATAGGCATCGAGGGCGTCAAGTTCAAGAAGGATCACTTATGCGGTGCCTGTGAAGCAGGAAAGATGACGAGGGTCAATCATCCCTCGAAGACAATCATGACAATGACTCAACCCTTCGAACTGCTTCACATGGATCTTTTCGGTCCCACTCATTACTCAACTCTTACTACTACTGCTTGTCTCTATGGCTTTGTCATTGTTGATGATTATTCAAGATATACTTGGGTGCATATAATCCTCTACAAGACTGAAGTGCAGGATGTCTTCAGACGCTTCACCAATCGAGCCATGAACAACTATGGCGTCAAGATCAAGCACATCAGAAGTGATAACGGCACTGAATTCAAGAACATTGGTCTAGACACTTATCTTGATACTTTGGGCATTACACATGAATTCTCAGCTCCGTACACACCACAGCAGAATGGCATCGTGGAACGCAAGAACAGAACACTTATTGAGATGGCCTGGACGATGCTTGATGAATACAAGACTCCAAGAAAGTTCTGGCCTGAAGCCATTGATACTGCATGCCGTATCCTCAACCGTGTTTATCTTCACAAGCTTCTCAACAAGACATCCTATGAGCTCCTTACTGGCAAGAAGCCAAATGTCAGTTACTTTAGAGTATTTGGTGCCAGGTGCTGGATCAAGGATCCACATCACACTTCAAAATTTGCACCAAAAGCACATGAAGGTTCTATGCTTGGATATGGAAAGGATTCGCACTCCTACAGAGTCTTCAACTTCTTTCATTATAAAGTGGTTCAAACAGTGGGTGTGCGGTTCGATGAGACTAACGGCTCACAAAGAGAGCACCTGCCAAATGTGCTAGATGAAGTTCCATCCAGTGAATCAATCAAACTTATGGGAACTCGAGAAATCATACCTTCTGAAGCTCAGCCTGAAGAGGAACTTATCATCTCCGCACCTGATCAACCTGAAGACAATGCTCAGCCTGAAGACAATCCTTCTAACGATGACAATGATCAGCAAGAGCAAAATCTTCGTCCTGTACATCCTCATGTCGCAAATGAAGTACAAATTGAGAGAATAATTGATAGCATCAATGCACCAGGTCCACTCACTCGTTCAAGGGAAACACAGCTAGCAAATTTCTGTGGGCACTTCGCATTTGTCTCAATATCTGAACCCAAGAAAGTTGAAGAAGCCTTCTTGGAACCTGAATGGATTCAAGCTATGCAAGAAGAGGTTCAACAGTTTGAGCTGAATAATGTATGGGAACTGGTTAAGTGTCCTGATCCTCGCAAGCACAATATAATAGGCACCAAATGGATATATCGCAACAAGCAAGATGAGCATGGTCAAGTTATCAGAAACAAAGCTCGTCTCGTTGCTCAAGGGTACACTCAAGTTGAAGGGATTGACTTCGATGAAACATTTTCTCCTGTGGCTAGACTTGAAGCCATACGCATACTACTGGCCTATGCAAATCATCATAACATTCTTCTGTATCAAATGGATGTGAAGAGCGCTTTTCTCAATGGCAAGATTGAAGAAGAAGTGTATGTTGCACAACCGCCTGTCTTTGAAGATCCAAAACATCCTGACATGGTGTACAAGCTCAACAAGGCACTGTATGGCCTCAAACAAGCCCCTCGGGCTTGGTATGACACACTCAAATACTTCCTGAAGAGCAAAGGCTTCAAACCTGGTTCCCTCGACCCCACTCTCTTCACGAAGACATATGATGGTGAACTGTTTGTGTGCCAAATATATGTGGATGACATTATCTTCGGCTGCACCAATCAGAAATACACAGACGAGTTTGGATATATGATGCAAGAGCAATATCAGATGTCCATGATGGATGAGCCGAAGTTCTTCCTTGGTCTTCAAATACGTCAGCAACGCAATGGCATCTTCATATCTCCAGAGAAGTATCTCAAAGATTGCCTGAAGAAATTTGGGATGCAAGACTGCAAAGGCTTCACGACGCCAATGCCTGCCAAACATCATCTGGGTCCCGACGACAATGGTAAAGAGTTCGATCAAAAGGTATACCGCTCCATGATTGGTTCTTTAGTGTATCTGTGTGCATCTAGGCAAGATATTATGCTTAGTTTTTGCATGTGTGCTCGATTCCAAGCGGCACCAAAGGAATCGCATCACTTAGCTGTGAAGCGAATTCTTCGATATTTGGCTCACACCCCAACACTAGGATTATGGTATCCAAAGGGCTCAGAGTTTGATCTAGTTGGATTCTCGGATGCTGATTATGCTGGTGACAAGGTGGATCGCAAGTCTACATCAGTCATATGTCATTTTCTGGGACGATCACTTGTATGTTGGTCTTCAAAGAAGCAGAACTGTGTATCTCTCTCCACTGCTGAATCTGAATACATTGCTGCTGGATCTTGCTGCGCTCAGCTTCTATGGATGAAGCAAACACTCAAAGACTATGGCATTCATCTGAAGCAAGTGCCACTCTACTGCGACAACGAAAGCGCCATCAAGATTGCCAACAACCTAGTTCAGCACTCGAAGACGAAGTACATTGAAATTTTCATCACTTTCTCAGAGATCATGTTTTGAAGGAAGATATTGATATCATACACGTCAACACTGAAGAGCAATTGGCAGATATCTTCACCAAGCCCTTGGATGAGAAGAGGTTTTGCAAGTTACGGTGTGAGCTAAATATCTTGGAATCCTCAAATGTCCTATGATCAGGCACACATCCTAACACTTATGCATATTGATGACTTAGATGTGCAACACACGAAGTAAAGTATATCTTCAATCAATGAAGACTTACATTCCAAGTGTGAATACATTAATGTGGAATTTGGCTTCGGAGCGCCACGATAATTGTGCGTCGTGTCTGGGTCTAATACTTCCTATACAATGGGTAACACCACCACCAAATTTTTATGTTTGAAGTGTTTCACTCATGGCGTTACGTTTGGTATGTCTTCACGTTTTGTTTGGTTTTAATCTCAACCTGTCTTCATGATTATCTTCACTATGTTGATTATATATATATAGTGTTACTGTTCATCACCCAGGGTGCAAAATAAGTTATTCTTCACCCGAGGTAATCTTACGATCGCTTTCTAAATAAATTATGTTTAGAATATAAATAGTTACATGCATATCGATTCAATATGTAAAATTTTGTATAAAAAACAAAAATGTAGGTTATAAGACCAGAAAAATCACATTTTATGTATATTTTACACTATGTTTTTATATTCGTAATTTTACTTAACATAAAATATTTTTTACAACGAGTAGATATTTTCTTACATTCTCTTTTTATGTATGAAATAAGACATAATTTACGAAACGTAAAAAGTACGGTGCATTGATGTCAAAATAGAGAGGGGTGAAGAATAACTATTCCTCACCCAGGGTGACGAATAGTGTGACCCTATATATATATATACTAGTGTTCTGTCCTCTACATCATTCACTTATAGCTATGTCTTCTTGTTGAATCTTTTGAACTAAGTGAATGTGATCGGACCCTAACCTCTCTATGCTTTCTATCTCAAACTCTATCTCTCCAAATCATATGCATTCTATTGAAACTGTCGAATATCCTCTCTGCATCCTTGTCAGCAGAAGATACAGAGACAAACATTAAGTTAGTTTTCAATGCTAATTCCTTCACCTAAAACCCGGAGAAGTGGGAACGACCACCCGACAATCCAGGCGTGCGTGGGAACGTGGAACAACCTCCGATATGTTGCATGATGGCCACGTGTCCTTCAGATGTGAATCGCCAGGGGCACCTGTGTAATAACACTATGCCGTCCCTGTCTCTATAAATACACGCCTCACCACAGTCATTATCCTTTCTTCCACTCCTGCACAAACCCTAGCGCCACCGCTCACCCTCGACGACGCCGGCGACGAAGCGCTTAATTGCTACGACCTCACCGACGCCATCTTCACACTGGCCACGGACATCGTCTTCTCTGCCGTCGCCGTAAGTGTCCTCCGTCGCCAAGTTAGGGCATGGACGATCGATCTGCTCGGCCTCCTCTCCCACTCCGTCTAGCAGTTATTCATGTGGTAAACAAAACTTCTTTTTACGGCCCCTTTGATTCTATAGATCCATCACTTTCTACCACAAGCAGTTTCTGTTCACACAAGTTGGATCTATTTTATACTGCATCTCATAATATGCCTAGTATGTTCACTTATGCTTCACAATTAGTTAGATTCCTCACTTGTACTTATTCATGGATTCGTACAAATCTGGAACCAACTCCCTATCTATGAGTGAATGTCTTCGCACTATGAGGTCAATGTCTTCTAAACTGATTTATCTTCAAAATCTTCTGAGAATGCATATGACCTCTTCCCCTTCCTTCGCACCTTAATGCTGTCACAGGTACATGTCCGTGGGAGAATCCCTTGGTTCTCATAGTCTGCATTCATTTGCAGAATTCTTACAGCATCATATAAATTCTCCTGAAGCCAGTTCCTGTTTGACCAGCAAATGGAAGCCTTTGAAACCTTTGAACGTGTTGAAACCATTCAGTTTGAAGCTCATGGCTATAGAGAAATCAGCAAGGAAGGGTGGCCGACAGCATCGAGGGGGAACATCAAGAGATTTGCCTGATGACCTCTCAGAGCTGTACAAGACAGACCCAGAAGAGGATTGCAATCAGCGCAAGACACGAATCCAATGGATTCGAAGGTACTGGGCTGAGCAATGGTTCAAGTACAGGTTTGTGACCCAGGAATATGCAGAGAAGAATGCCATCAAGCGAACATGGGGAGACATCCTATACAGAAATCTTCAACCCAGGTCCAGAGATGAAGCCATTGAACAAGGCTTCTATCCCTGCATGGTCCGTGGACCACAGCCTGCAGATGCTGATCCATCGTCATTGCTATGGTGTCGTGACGACAATCTAGTCAAGTGCAACTTCCAGTTTGCCAAGAACTCGGCTAAGCAAAACAAGAAGACACTGGGACTAGACTTCAACCCTGGTCCTTCTGCTCCCCGTGCCGATGGCACCTGCGAAGCTGAACCCAATCTTGTTGGGCCCTTCTACAACCTGGAAGGTCTCATCACCCATATCATGGTTCAAGGGATAGCCGTGGATGAGCCTGCAGATGACGCTGAATCTGATGAAGCGCCTACACCGCTGAAGCCAAAGAAATTGAAGAAGCCTAAAGCTTCAAAGCCTGCTCCTGCACCAAAGGTCTTACATGCGAAGCCACTGGCTACTACACCTCCTGAAGACAGTGTGCAGTCTGAAGATCTATCACGTATCTCCAAGAAGACTGAGATGAGAAAGAGTATTGATCAGGCACTGACTGCTGCTACTATTCTGCGTAATGACGCCATTGATCTCTCCAGCGATGAAGATCTTGCAGATGACACTCTTGAGCAACTGATCAAGAGCAAGGAAGAAGCAGAGATCTTCAATGATTTGCCTCTCTTTGATGTGGCAATCATACATAACTTCATTGATGAGTGGTTTGACACGCCCAACCTCAGCTTTTTAGACCTGCAACTTCCAATTGGCCTTAGTGTCGCCTTCACTGGCGCCATTGCTTCTGAGCTATCTCTAGCTCAGCACATTGTTGAACTGAAGCAAAAGATTGACTATGAGAAAGCTCATTTCAAGAAGCACATGGCCAAGCTCAGCTTGCAAGATGTGAAGAACTTCAAGATTATGCTGCACAAGCTCAAGGAAGCCTTTCTAAAAAAGCGTGAAGAAGCTCAAGGTTCTCGTGAACGCATGAAGAGCCTGGCTGACAAGTGTGTGTAAGCCTACAATGAGGCTGAGAAGTGCAAGGCTCTTGGTCGTCCTGGCATCAACCCAAGAATGGATGCAAAGAAGAAGAAGCCCTCAACTGACCAATATGCACCACCAAGGTAGGAAGAACCTCGCATAGTCTTCCCAAGCAGCATGACTGGCTCGAAGCCAAAGGTCAGGTCAACCGCTTCAAAACTGAAGAAGACGAGGACTGCCGAGGCTGAAGCCAGAAAAAGGAAAAATCCTGAAGCTTCTGATGTCGCTCCCTCTAAGAAGAAGCGCAAGACCAAGAAGGATCGGGCTGCTCCCACAGAGCCCTTAGTTGTTGAACCCATCTCAATGGTTCGCCCTACATCTGAACACCACGAGCGCCAACTGGTTGTTCATGAGCCTGCTTCCACAGAGGCTCATGACACTGAAGACATTCCAGCAGTTGATCCCATCGCTGCTGAAGACATTGGTCACCATGACAATGTTGAAGATGATGAAGTCCTTCCTCAGATCGAGCACCAACTGGTATCATCGCCTGTGCTCACGCACAGCGAACTCATCAGCATTGGCCGTCCTCTAACGCCAACTGCTCAGGATGCAGCATGGGATGATCACCCACAGAGACAAGACACTCCAAGCTCTCCCCAACCGCAAGCAACCCCATCAGTGCAAGAAGAAGATGACTTTGAGTCCCAGCCAACTCCATCTCCACAGGCGTCGCCAGCGCTACGCAGGCTTCGCAAAGGACCAAGGCCTCAAGTCCCTCTTTCGAGCGTTCCAGAAGGAGAAGTGCCCCACCAATCTATTGCACATCAAGTGTTTCCAGATTCCTCTCCTATTGTGAATGTCTCCGAGTCTGAGGCTAAAGTTGCTGAAGACATTCCGGCTGCATCAGCCGATGACAAACAAGAAGAAGAATGTGTCCCTACTCCCCCATTACTGAAGAAGCTGTTCTCGAGGAGAACGTGTCGGTGCCCGACCCTCCAGCTCATCAAGTGGAGGTTGAGAATCTTGAGGCTGCCACCACCAACACAAATGAAGCCAATGACGTAGTCATGGCTGAAGCAAATGTGGAGCCTGCACCAACCAATGTGCCAGAAGTTAATGAAGCCAATGGTGCAACTGCTCCTGAAGCCTCTGTTGTGCAGCCTAACACCTCTGTTAATGCCACTGCTCCTATTCCGCCACCTCGGCCACACACTATCGAGCAAGCATTCAACTATGGCCAACTTGTCACTGTCAAATGGCCTTTTCTAACTCCTCCGCCTGCTGCTGGTCCTCAGTTTGACTATCACGTTGAGCACAAGCCTCAGGTTCAGAAGCCAATACCAAGGTTGCCCAGGTTTCCAGGCATTGCATCTGCACCCGGATCGTTCAACATCAATGGCTTCAAGGCACACAACACCTTCTTCAATAGCGCCAAGAACCCCTACTCAAAGGCAAGAATATCTTCTGATTGGTTCTGGAGCTATTAGTAGCGAAGTTATTACTCATGCATTCTGTACAATCAAGGTCGCATTTTCCCACATATGCGTCTTGATACTGAAGCCATAACTGGTCTGCCCTGTTTGGAAGAAGCTCTGGATTGCTTCAGAGAGTCTGGCTTGCTGCAGTTCGTCACTGATAAGGAGCACTAGAATGAAGAACTGCTGCTCCAATTCTATGCCACTCTTCATATCCGTGGCTACAACAGGGATCCGAAGACTTGGGTCCTTAAGTGGATGACAGGCAATGTTCATCATGAAGCCAAAGCCTTTGATATCATTGAGCTTACTGGCCTGCCCACTCCAGGAGATCTATATGAACCTGGTTGTCAGCTTCACAGTGCTGCTATGGAAAGCATCTTCCACAAGCCTGAGCCCAATATGAGTCAGATGCTCACCGTGCTGAAGCCTTTGCCTGTAGATGCTGAATATCCTAAGGAGTTCTTTGTTGAAGACCTTGAGTATCTGCCACGTACTATCTATCACATCATAAGGCGAACTCTCTGGCCCATCAAAGGACATTCTCCACATGCCAAGCTAGAAGGCGCAATGAAGACTTTGGTCTTTCATATTCTTCATGGCAAAAGCTTCAATGCACAAGATTTCTTCATTCGCCAGCTTGCTACATCAGGATCTGACATTTTTTGCTTGAAGTTTTACGCTCCATGGATTATGCGGATGATCAAACTACACTCAGTTGTCACCTATCAGCCCTCTGCTCGCAATCATCGGATCTTTCTGCCTGACGTCGATATGTCAGTTGAAGCCATCTATCCAGAGCCTGCCAAGGAGACCCTTAGTCTTCAAAATGCTGAGAATCAAAGCTTCTCTCAAAACATTGAGGGAGTTCAAGCAGTCACTCATGTTTATCCTGTGGCTGGTACTACACGTGCACCTCATCGTGCCCTCACTGAAGCCACTGAAAGCACCATTGCCCAACGGCTCAAGAAGCGATCTCGTGTTCTCAATGACCGAGAGCTTCTGGTTGCCCTTCATCAGAAACAGGATAAGCGTCATGACTGGCTGAACCGCCAAATGCAAAGCCTCTTGGTGGATGTAAACAGGATTCACAATCTTGCCACCAAGAATGCCTTTGTTGCCCATGAAACCTGTCGGCGTACATGGAAAGGGCTGACGCTTATGTGCTCTGAGGATGATCTTCAAGAGGATGGCTTCTCTAAACGCTTCAAGTTTGACTCCACACCTCCAAGAAGGACTGTGCTGCGACGAACTCCGTCTCTTGAAGACTCTGAGTTCTCTTCCTCCGCTGCAACTGTGAATGCCAGAGTGATCGATGATGAAGACGATGCTACTTCACCGCCCCCTACTTCTGCACGCATCGACACTGCCCCAAGTTCGTCTGCACCGCCTATCAACACCGACGACCCTGCTGCTTCACCTACTCCTCATGGGAATGAGTAGATGCTCTATGTCTTCAAACCTTTTTGGTCCTTACTGACAAAAGGGGGAGAAGCATATGAGTTTGATAGTCTTCAAGCGGGTACATATGGGTGGTGGTTTTATATTTTGCCTAGTGTTTACAACTCTTGCGTTTTGATACATTTGGTTCTTTCAGTTGTAACACTCAAACTCGATGGTCGTCTGCTACCTATTTGCTTTACTATGATGCGATGATAAATTCTGCATGTGCGACAATAAATTCCGCACTTTGATCATTTTGCAGACGTCCATTTTTCATTATGCATGTCATTATCTTCACATACTTTTCATGCATGATGAATTGTCATCATAAGTTGAAGAGGATCTCCACAAGTACAACCTGCCATGTGCATTTGCATACCAAAAGCAAATTACTTATATGCACATCTTCAGGGGGAGCCTTTTCCACTTATGAAGACAATAACCTATCCTTTACAATTTCACATATTTTATTCCCTGTTGAAAACTTCAACTAGTTTGTCATCAATCACGAAAAAGGGGGAGATTGTAAGTGCATATAGTGCCACCCCTAGTTGGTTTTGGAGTATTGACAACAAACCTAGTTGAGGGACTAATGTGTTTGTGAGAATTGCAGGATAACACAGGTAGAAGTCCCTCATTGATTCGGTTTTCCTACTAGAGATGACCCCTAAAAATGTATGAAGACATTGAAGTCAGAGGTGGTATGGAAGACATTCACATTGAAGACTATGACAAGAGAAGACATCACGTGAAGACTATGGAGCACGAAGACTTAGCAGTTTCGTTGTTCTGTGTTTTTCTTTGTTGAGTCATAGGAACCACCGTACTGTTAAGTGGGGTCCAAGAGAACTAGTCAAAATGACTGAAGTGATGCTTAACCAAAATCCTATGTCTTCGAGTGAAGACTATGAGAGCAAATCTTGTCCAGAGTTGGATAAGTCAGCTTTGCTTGTAGCCCAAGTAAAGTTGCCGTGTGTGTTTGAAATCTGACCGTTGGAACACATGTCAGTTCCTTAGTGACCCAGGGTCATTTTGGACAAATCAGGTCGGGTTGCCTAGTGGCTATAAATAGCCCACCCCCTACAACCATAAACGGTTGGCTGCTCAGAGTTAGAGTACGGCTTTTGTCGTTTGAGAGCAACCCACCTCGAAGCCTTTGAGAGAGAATTCCTTGCGAGGATAAAGCCCTAAACACCCAGAGCCAAAGAGTGTTAGGTATCACTTAAGTATTCCTGTCTGTGTGATCTGAAGACTTATTACACTTGAGGACTGTGAATCCTCCAGCCGGTTAGGCGTCGCGTTCTGAGCATCCAAGAGTCATTGTGGATCGCTGGTGAACAAAGTCTGTGAAGGTTTGGAGGTCTACCTTGAAGACTTACTAGAGTGATTGGGCGAGGACTGGGTGTCCTTAGCTCAAGGGGAATAAGGTGAAGATGAGGTCTTCTGAGTTGAATCTCAGCCTCCCCAACCAGACGTACAGTTGTCACAGCAACTGGAACTGGTCCAACAAATCATTGTCTTCAACGAGTCACTAGTTTCATCATTCCCTTCCCTTTGCTTACTGTTGGTCCTTGTGAAGTCATTGTATGATTGCATTATCTTTTGTCTTCACTGAGTAACTACTTGTTCTGATTGGCAGGAAGGCTTACTGCAACAGTTTGATTCTTAAGCCGTTCCAACCAGATCTTTGTGAAGCTTTCCTCAAACTTAATCTGCAAGTTGTTCCTCAAGGATTCCTTGCCAACCTCCAAGTCTCTCCTACTTTGGAAGATCAGATTCGTGAGGCTCAACTTGTTGATGCCATGGTGAAGAAGGTGAAGATTGGGATTGCCAAGAGCCAACCCAAGTACAAGTGTTATCGCCTTGATGACAAAGATACTCTATTCTTTGAGGATCGAATTGTTATTCCTAAGGGTGACCTTCGTAAAGTCATTATGAACGAGGCTCACAATTCACTCCTTTCTATTCATCCTGGAAGTACAAAGATGTACCATGATCTCAAGCAGTCGTATTGGTGGACTCGAATGAAGCGCGAGATTGCTCAATTCGTGAATGAATGTGATATCTGCAGAAGAGTGAAAGCAGAACACCAACGGCCAGCTGGTCTCCTCCAACCTCTTGCCATTCCAGCATGGAAGTTTGACCATATTGAGATGGACTTTGTTAGTGGATTTCCCAAGTCCAAGCGTGGCAATGATGCTATCTTTGTTGTCATCGACAAGCTCACTAAAGTGGCTCATTTTCTTCCTATCAAAGAATCTATCACAGCAGCTCAGTTGGCAGAGCTATATACCTCCAGGATTGTCTTTCTGCACGACATTCTGCAGTTGATATCTTCAGATCGTGGAAGCATCTTTACCTCTAAGTTCTGGGACTCCTTTCAGAAGGCCATGGGCACCAACATTCACTTCAGCACAACCTTTCATCCTCAAACTAGCGGACAAGTCGAGCGAGTAAATCAAATTCTTGAAGATATGCTCAGGGCTTGTGTCATTTCTTTCGGCATGAAGTGGGAAGATTGTCTTCCATATGCCGAGTTCTCCTACAATGACAACTTCCAAGCGAGTTCGGGCAAGGCCCCATTCGAGATTCTCTACGGCAGAAAGTGTCGTACCCCTCTTAACTGGTCAGAGACTGGTGAACACCAACTCTTTGCCAATGACTTGATCATAGAGGTTGAAGAAATGTGCAAAGTCATTCGTGAAAATCTCAAAGCCGCGCAATCGCGCCAGAAGAGTTACTATGATAGCAAGCATCGTGACTTGGCTTTCGAGATCGGAGACCATGTCTACCTCCACGTCTCTCCAATGAACGATACTCGTCTCTTCGTTATCAAAGGGAAGCTTGCCCCTAGATACGTGGGTCCTTTCAAGATCATTGGCAAAAGAGGCGATCTCGCCTATCAACTTGAGCTTCTGTCCAACTTTGCAAACGTGCACGGCGTGTTTCACGTGTCTCAGCTTCGCAAGTGTTTCAAGACTCCTGACCGCACCATCAACTTCGAAGAGATTGATCTCCAAGAAGACTTGTATTATCATGAGCATCCCGTTGCTATTCTTGAAGAAACTGAGTGCAAGACTCGCAACAAGTCTATCAAATTCCTGAAAGTGAAGTGGTCACATCATTCCGACCGTGAAGCCACCTGGGAACACAAGGACCACCTCCATTCCGAATATCCGGAGTTTTTCCAGTCCTAGATCTTGGGACGAGATCCTTTCGTAGTGGTGGAGTGTTGTAACGCCCCGTATGTAACTTGCCATATTTGTATTCCAACTCTTGCCATTTCCGGCTCTAAGTTATGATATTCCCTCGTGGTTGGGTTTTTGTCTTTGTTTTGCTTTTTGTCCATGTCATGCATCTCATATCATGTCATCATGTGCATTGTATTTGCGTACGTGTTCGTCTCATGCATCCGAGCATTTTCCCCGTTGTCCGTTTTGCATTCCGACACTCCTATGTCCTCCGACGTCCCCTTTTGCCTCTTTTCGTGTGCGGGTGTTAAACGTTCTTGGATTGGACCGAGATTTGCCAAGCGGCCTTGGTATACTACCGGTAGACCGTGTGTCAAGTTTCGTGCCATTTGGAGTCCGTTTGATACTCCAACGGTTAACCGAGGAACCGTAAAGGCCTCGTGTGTGTTGCAGCCCAACACCCCTCCAAAGTGGCCCAAAACCCATCCAAACCCCCTCCATGCTCTCGGCCGTTTGATCACGATCACGTGGCTGAACCGCACTCCATTAGGACTCTCCTAGCTCCTTCTATGTATAAATAGGTGCCCCTCCTCCAAATTCGCGGACAAACCCTAAAAAAATCTCCCCCGCCGCCACCGGAGGCGTCCGAGACGGCCGGACGTGTCCACGCCGCCACCCGCAGCCAACCCCGCGGCACCACGTGGCGCACTCGCGCCCACATCGCCGCCGCCGCCCGGGGCCCAGATCCGGCCCGTCCCGGGCCTTGCCAGGCCCCGCGGCGCCGCCCCGGGTCTCCGCCTCCTCCCGCACGCCGGCGCTCGCGCGCTGCCGCCCCGCTGACCGCCCGGCCGCCGCCACCTTTCCGGTCGCCGCACCGCTCACCGCCAACCACCCAAGCGCCAGCCTCCTCCTCCTCCGCGGCGCCCACTGCTCTCCGGCGCCCCTCTCCGCCACCTCGTCTCCGTCCAAGCACGTCGGCGAGCTCAAGTCCGGCCCCCTCCTTCCCCAACTCCGGCGAAGCCTCCGGTGAACCTCGGGTTCCATGCCGCCCAGATTTGGATCGGGCAAACCTAGGGTTGACCCGATTTTTCCTAAGTCCTTTTTCTGCATATTTTTTTAACCATGTTCATCGCATCATATCTTTGTCATCATAGCTCCGTTTTGCGTGTGTGATATATCAAATTGTTCGTTAGGATGTCCTTTTCATTTAATTCCATTGCACCATGCTTGTTTGAGTCCATATTGATGCCTAAAATGCTGTTGAAAGAGTGCTATAAAATGTTAGTTCCTGATTCTTAGCAGATCTTGAGCATTTGTCATTTTTGCCATGATTATTGTGTGTCTCCTTTGGACTTGAGCTTTGCATGTGTTTTGGGCTATGCCATGCCATCTTTACAGGGGTGTATGCCATGTATTTTTGTGATCAATGTGGTGACTAGCACAAGCATGCAAAGTAGCTCTCATGATGTTGCTGATTTCAGGGACTTAGAATTCTACTAAGTCATTTCCCTGATGTTATTTTTATGCCATGTATTCATGTTGATACAGAGTGATCCATGCCCCTTTTGAGCAGTTTAGTAAGGATGATTTGGGCATATGGTTGTGCTCTATCCGTCCATGTCTTTTTTTGCATTTATAGAGTACCCTAGCATGACTCAATCTTGCTCTACTTTTGCTATAAAATGTTCCTGGCAGATTGTTTACGTGTTAATCAATTTTGCCGAGGTTGTTGTAATTGATCCATGCATGCTATGAGGTTGTTCTTGCCATGGTTAGCTTCTTGAACATGTCTTCTTGCTAAGTGTATGCTTAGTTTGTCATGAAATGCCTGGTGGTGAGTGCATCGAGCTCGCAAACATGCCTACGTAACTCTGTTTTATGCCATGTCCAGTTTTCTGCTAAGTTTGAATCTGTTAACGAAACTTGCTATGTTTACATGGGTGCCATCATATTGTCTGTGCCCTTTTGGCTTATGGTCAGTAAGGGACTTCTGTTATATGCTTTGAGTAGATTCATGCCATGCCTTGCTTTGCTATGTCCTGTTCCTGTAGCATGTTGATATCTTGCTCCAAACATTGCTTCCTGATGTTAAATCCTGACATATTGTTATTTTCACGAAGTCTGTGAAGCTGATATCTTTTACACTTTTGCCATGCTTGTTTGAACCTGCTCTTTTGTTATTTAGCCGTAGCTCAGTGTTCATCTTTTGTCAATCATCTTGAGTAGATCCCTGCCATGTGCTTTGTTGCTATGTTAGAGTGCAGTAGCTTATTTTCATGTTGCATTTTAGATGGCATCGTGCTGTTAATCGCAGAATCGTGCCATTATTGTTTTGCTTGCCATCTGCAAACCGTGCATCCATTTCCGGTGATCTTTATATCGATTTCGACCGAAATCAACTCATCTTTCCAGCGGCACTCTTGGTTTGCCAAGTTGAGGCCTGGTTCAACCTTTTCCTTCCAGAGCACGCATATGCATTGCATATCACATCCCGCATGTCATGCCATGTTTTGCATCATGTTACTTGCGCATTGCACCGTGGTTGATTGTGGTTTTCCTTTGCTTGTGTTCTTGCCTTGGGTAGATCCGGGAGACAAGTTCGTGATCGAGGAACCCGTTGAGTACGCTTATGAGGATCAAGCTTACATCAACTCGGAGAACTTTGTAGGCAAGATGACCAGACCCTCGAAATCACTTCTATCTTTGCTTGCTAGTTCCTCGCTCTATTGCTATGCCTATGCCGCGATACCTACCACTTGCTATTTCATGCCTCCCATATCACCATGTCTAACCTCTAACCCTCCTTGTCCTAGCAAACCGTTGTTTGGCTATGTTACCGCTTTGCTCAGCCCCTCTTGTAGCGTTGCTAGTTGCAGGTGAAGATTGGAGTTTGTTGCTTGTTGGAACATGTTTATTGTTGGGATATCATTATTATATCTTGTTTACTTTAATGCACCTATATACTTGGTAAATGGTGGAAGGCTCGGCCTTATGCCTGGTGTTTTGTTCCAGTCTTACCTCCCTAGTTTCCGTCATACCGGTGTTATGTTCCTTGATTTTGCGTTCCTTACGTGGTTGGGTTATAATGGGAACCCCTTGACAGTTCGCCTTGAATACAACTCCTCTAGCAAGGCCCAACCCTAGTTTTACCATTTGCCACCTAAGCCTTTTTCCCTTGGGTTCCACGGACTCAAGGGTCATCTTTATTTTAACCCCCCTAGGCCAGTGCTCCTCTGAGTATTGGTCCGAACCGAGCTGCGTGCGGGGCCACCTCGGGGAAACTTGAGGTTTGGTTTTACTCGTAGCTAGTCTCATCCGGTGTTGCCCTGAGAATGAGATACGTGCGACTCCTGTCGGGATTTGTCGGCATATTGGGTGGCTTTGCTAGTCTTGTTTTACCATTGTCGAGATGTCTTGTAATCGGGATTCCGAATCTGATCAGGCCGTCCTGGGAGAAGGAGCATCCTTCGTTGACCATGATAGCTTGTGATGGGCTAAGTTGGGACACCCCTACAGGGTTTTGAACTTTCGAAAGCCGTGCCCGTGGTTATGGGAAGATGGGAATTTGTTAATATCCTATTGTAGAGAACTTGACACTTAACTTAATTAAAATGGATCAACCGCGTGTGTAGCCGTGATGGTCTCTTTTCGGCGGAGTCTGGGAAGAGAACACGGTCTCGTGTTATGCTTGAACGTAAGTAGTTTTAGGATCTATTCTTGATCTTTGTAGCTTCTCGACCGTGCTTTTCCTTCTCTTCTCGCTCTCATTTGCGTATTTTAGCCACCATATATGCTAGTGCTTGCTGCAGCTCCACCTCACTACCTTTCCCTACCCATAATCTTAAATAGTCTTGATCGCGAGGGTGTGAGATTGCTGAGTCCCCGTGACTCACACATTACTTCCAAAACCAGATGCAGGTGCCGATGATGCCATTCCAGGGGATGTGACTGAACTCAAGTGGGAGTTCGACGAGGACTCAGGACGTTACTATGTTTCCTTTCCAAATGATCAGTAGTGGAGCCCAGTTGGGGAGATCGGGGATCTTATGCATTTGGGGTTGTCTTTATTTTGGTTCCGTAGTCAGACATTGATTGTATTCTGGATGATGTAATGCTATATTTATGTAATGTGTGAAGTGGCGATTGTAAGCCAACTCTATATCTCCTTCTTATTCAGTACATGGGATGTGTAAAGATTACCCCTCTTGCGACATGCCTACAATGCGGTTATGCCTCTAAGTCGTGCTCCTACACATGGGAGATATAGCCGCATCGTGGGTGTTACACTGTCTGAGCGACACGGGCGGCGAGGGCGGCCCGGTGCTCGTCGCGGGCTTGACGCGCATCTAACATGGATGTGGTGGAGCGGTGGAACATGGATCAACAGAAGGAATGCTTTAGCGCACCCCTACCTGGCGCGCCAAATGTCGGTTTTTGGGTTCCAGCAAAACCCTTGAGGTTCGAACACTAAGGTGCGCACGAAGATCTCTCCTCCCCCTCGAACTCTCACTCACCACTATCTCAAGGCTAGGCGCGTCGAACCCACAGAACAAAGGGACACGATATTTATACTGGTCCGGGCCACCGATGTGGTGTAATAGCCTACTCCATTGTGGTGTGCTGGATTGCCTCTTGGGCTGAGGATGAACAGTTACAAGGGAAGAACAACCTCCTGAGAAGAGGTGCTCTTTTGCTTGGTGAGTTTGTGTGGATGAGGATGATCTGAATGGCCTCGGATCAGTTTCCAATTGTCTCCTACTATGGTGGCTAGCCCTATTTATAGAGGCCCTGTTCCTCTTCCCAAATGCTAGCGGGAAGGGATGCCACAATGGCCAAATTTGAAGGGAGACAACTAGTACAAGTTATCCTGATAAAAGGTGGTCTTCGCCTACCAAAGGCTCTCGTGGTGACGCTGTCCTGGGCTCCATGGCGACCTCCGTCCTGTCGTCCTGCTGGTCTTGGTCCCATTGCACTGATATGGAAACCTTTGCCTGATGCCTCGAGACTCCTCGCCTGCGCTTGCCTCTTTAGCACCAAAGAGGAAATGAGGACACTATGCGTGCTGGCGCCCGCCTGGCGCCTTCCTGCCCTCGGTCTTCATGGCTTGCATCACAGGAACCACGCGAGGTTCCCCTTGCCTTGATTTCTCTGCCCCTTGCGAGCCAGCCTGGTGAGGCCGCCCCAAGGAGGTCTTGCATCGTCCGTGTCACGAGGCTCGGCCCCTTGCGAGGGTCTTGAGTGTTTGCTGGTGAAGATGGGCCGTACGGGGCTGCTTGCGGAGCCACGCAATGGGCTCCAGGCAGGCAAGTCTGGGGACCCCCGTTCCCGGGACGCCGACACTTGGCTCTTTGCCTCTACGGGAGGTTCAACAGTTCATACTCATGTGAACCTTGCACTTGGCTCTTCGCTTCTTCGGAAGGTCCAACAATGATGATACTACAATACAATATGCTTCTAGCAATCTGACACTGATTGAACTGTTGCACGTCCACCGCGAGGGCGAGGGGGAGTGAGAGGGAGAGGGCGCTGTAGTCAAAACCCTCTCCTTGTCCTACGAGCCACCACGCGCGGGGGTGAGGGAGAGGCGTAGTAAGCAAGCTTCTCCTTGTTCGGCGAGTTGACGGGACACATCAAAGCAGTACTAGTACAAGTCCATACTGCATCCTTTCCGATTAATATGGCTTAATTTGAAAAGAGAAAAATACACTAGCGGTCAACGTATGTAACAATACGCTCTTTACGGTCACTATATAGTTTTGCGGTGATTATACAATCAATTGCTCATCGTAGAGCACCGTATTGCACTCTATTGACCGGCCACATACTCGACGTGGCACTTTGTTGACTGGTTAAATTGTCACATGGTTTCTAAGTCCCACCTATCAATTGGCATAGCAAAGAAACCAGTTAAACAAAACTTTACACAGGCGTGATAGGAGTCCAACCCTTGCGGGTGAACCACCATGGCTGTGTATGTGAGTGCATGCACGTGTACTCCCTCGGTCTTCCAACAAAGAGTGTACATCGGCTTAAAAAGAGTGTTCATCTACACTTCCAATGCATTTAGCCTTTAATCTAATCGATATTGATTGACTAATACACCAACTTGTGCTCTAGCTATAGGCTACATGTCTATCCTTAATTACAGCATGCGACAACCTTCATTTAATGTTCATAGTGGGAGTAACTTCAGCAGTAACATCGAGTCCAACTCATCAAATTTGCTTATGTGGAAATGAGTTAATGAGGAGAAAGGTAGTTTGAGTACTAACTTAGTTAGTTACTGTAACATCACATGTCCCAATGCAATATGAGTCTATAACCTCATAAATGAAATTTTGCATGTTACCACACTTATGTTACTACCCACCGTGAAGGCAGTAACATAGTCTAGGGATATGTGTATGTTACTAGTGTATGTTACTCTCCACTGTGGCTAGTCTCAATGGTCGCATGCACACATAAGTATGCTACTTTTGGGCATTAATTATGCCCTGGTCAATGTGTAAATCTCTATATAAACAGTCTTTGACGGACGTAGGGAGTAGGTTGAGCACTTGAGCGTGAGCGTGTGTGTTGCGTCGTGTACTGTGTGCCACATGGGTGTGTGAGTGTTGCGCGTGTCCATGTGTACGTGTGAGTGTTGCATGTTCCATGTATGCATGCATGCATGAGGCTCTTAAACCCTCCCATTGACATGTTCATATTTCAAGCTTCATTAAAATGTTGCATGCAAGAATTAAGAAATAACTTACCAATGCGTGTAAAAGTTCTGGTCATTTGTTCCTCACGCATGCATTCCAATTAATACATTCGCAAACACAATTTTGTTGAGGAAAACGAGCCCATTTTTGAGTACTTTCGGAAAAAATTCTTCGGGCACTCATCATTTACTACTACATTGGTTGATGATTTTGTCGGCGTTCTGGGAACGGGGGTCCCTAGACTGGCCTGCCTGCGGCCCGCGGCGTGGCTGAGCCAGCGGGCCGTACGGCCCATCTTCACCAACAAAGCGCCCAAGACCCTCGCGAGGGGCCATGCCTCGTGAGGCGTACGACGCAAGACCTCCTTGGAGTGGCCTAGCTAGGTAGGATCACGAGGAGTGGAGATATCAAGGCGAGGCGAACCTCACGAGGCTCTCGTGACGTGAGCCGTGTCGATCGACACCTGGCGGGCGCCAGCGCGCACAACGTCCTTGTTTCCTCTTTGGTGCAAAAGGGCAAGCGCAGCCGCGGAGTATCGAGGCCTCAGGCAAAGGTTGCCATTTCGGTGCAACAAGACCAAGACCATCGATTGCAAGACGGAGGTCATCGTGGAGCCCAAAACAGCGTCACCACCAGAACTTTGTGCAGGCGAAGACTACTTTTGTCAGGATAGCTTGTACTAGCTGTCCCCTTTCAAATTAGCCCGCCATTGTTGGCTCCCTGCCCTCTCGATATTTGGGAAGAGGACCAGGGCCTCTATAAATAGGACTAGCCACCACCATAGTAAGGGACCTGATCAGATCTTAGCTCGAGAGAGACTACCCCCGCACACACAAGCTCACCGGGCTCAAGAACGCCTCAACCTCAGGAGGCCGTTCTTCCCTTGTATTGTTCATCATAAGCCCAAGAGGCAATCCACCACCACCACACTGGAGTAGGGTATTACACCACAACGGTGGCCCGAACCAGTATAAATCCCATGTCTTTCTGTGTTGTGAGTTTGTCGAGTTCGTCCGCATGATCTTAGCGAGCTAGAGCGTAGATCAGTTGGAGGGAAAGACTTCGCGCGCACCCCAGTGTTCGAACCTTAAGGGTTTGCCGGAAGCCCACATCCTGACATTTGGCGCGCCAGGTAGGGGTGCGCCGGAGCCTTTTCTCCGCCAATCAGCTCTCCGACGTTCATCGGCTATGATGTCTGGCAACCCAAGAGCCGGATCCGACCGCTGGGCAGCCTGGCCGTCCCGGACGGCGCCGCCTGCTCATGAAGATCTCGACCCTGCACCCCAGGCGGCGCGTGCGTCACCAAGCTCCACCGGGCGTGGACAGTGCGGCCAAGCATCATCCACCCTCACCCCGCGGCAAGCACGAGCCGCGGCGAGAGCAGCGAGTCACGCCGCGGCAACGGCGCCGCACTCACGGCGGGAGCAAGCGAACATGCGGGCAGCACTCACAGTGGCAAGGGAGCTGCTGCGATGCAGGCTGATGGAGAGCGGCCGGGACACGCTGCTTGAGCGTGTTGCTGAGCTGCTGGACGCAGCAGCGTCGGGAGCGCCACCCTTCAGCTATCGACTCCCCCCAGGCCAATGCAAGGTCGCGCGGCGAGCCTCACCACATCTGCGCGCCGTCTACTACGCCCGGGGGCTTCGCCAACATCAGCACGGCTGGCGGCGTAGGGGGCTCCAACCCCCCCAAGCCACCCTCGAGAAGCATGAGCGCAAGCGTCACCCCCCATGGTCCCAGCCGGATGCCGTATTATCATCCCTAGGACGCCATCATGGGCGGAGCAACATGGAGTGTGGGGCACCACGGCGAGGTGTTCGGGGTGACGGGCCCGGAAGCCTACGTGCCCCGCATGATGGACCAAGCGTACGCACCAGAGGACGGCATCGGCTCATTCATTGGAGAAGATTGGGGAGAAGGGGCACTAGGAGTCGAAGCCTTCCAAGAGCCAGCGGAGAACCACAGTGATCGCGCCGGCGATGGCAACTATAGGGTACAGCTAACCTCTCAGGAACAGGCTTATGCTAACCATGGGCTACAGATGAATCAGGTTGCAGCACCGATCGACAACCCCGACACGGCGGCACCCGTCTCAACAAGGGAGACACGCTGGGGGCCGCCGAGGGGGAGCCAAGAGCAAGGCCCCTCCCTAAGGCACGTGAAACCAGAGGACACCCGGAGGTAGGCCCTCTGCCGGGGTGGCTTCAATGACCCTTCCTCCGGCAGAGGACCCGTGGTCACCGAGGGAACCGCTGGCGTGCTCTTTCCCTCCTTTGTGTCGTCCTGGTCTCCGACCGGCTCAAAGGAGGTCAAGAGTGGCGCAAGGCGGGGCCCTCGTCTGGCGATATGAAGCAAGGCCAGTACCTGTGAAGAAGGCCCGATGCCTATGAAGCTCGCCGCCCGTGACACTCTCACGTAATAATGAGTTGGGGTTGTACACGCCGTGGAGTCTCAGGAGCGCCAGCCTCAGGCCCTGGGGCTCCCTCCCACGCCTAGTGGACAACACTTAGCTCCGCGCTGGTGAGAAGACTTGAAGACCCAAAGACAAGACTAGGTGCCGGACGCGACCTTTTGCTTTGGATCTCTCTTTCTATGGCTTTGCTTTCTGATTCTGGACTTAAGTTGAAGCTGAATTTTTATCGTTGCGCGGGGGGGGGGGGGTGCCTTTTCTCGTTCGAGCCATTTTTCGCCTTCTGGATCTTGTTTGGTTTGGGACTCACGTCCGTCGCCTCTCCCTCACAAAGCTCCTCGCGAGCCGGACCACGCAGAGCACGCGCTAGCACTACACCTGGTGCTCACCCCTTCTGCCCCCCTTCAAACAGGGCGATAAGCTCCGCAGGATTCTCAGGAACTCGTTGCCTCACAACCCAGCCCTAAGCAGGCGCTTACTAAGGTAATCCACGTCTGGAAACTCACCACCAGCTTCACGAGCTCACAAGGACACATACACACATAGCGTAGGAAAGTAAAAACTACGATTTGCTTACACGAGGGGCTCCCCCTCTCAAAATGCTCTCACTAGTTTTCCAAGGACCACGCCCGGGGTTTGCATGCAGAATAGAACACCATGAGAATATGGGATCAGCCAGAGATATCGCTCGCTGCGTCGTCCAGGGATGCATTGCTCGCATCATCATCACCTTCGTCAGAATCATCGCCGCCATCGGCGACGCCCCCATCGTCGTCGTTGACCATGTCACCTTCGTCTGTGATGACCACCACCCCATCGTTCTCCGAGGTGAAGGCCCTCACCAACGCGTCGACATGATCCTCTACCCAACGCGCCAAGTCGCCCCGGACGGCAATGGGCACATGAGCAATGGCGGCATCAAAGTTGAAGTTGGGGTAGGCGTTCAGGAGGTGGCTGAAGACGCGAGAGAAGGCGCACTGAAGTAGGCCACGACCCCTCTCTTCCACAAGTTGTCGAGTGAGGGGTCGGGGGATTCTCATCGCAGATATAGCCGAGGGCAGTGTTGGTCTTGTTCTAAAGATCTTGAAGCATAGGAGCATGCTCGCGCTCCAGCGTCCGACGTTGGAGCACTTCCTCTCTGTTTTGCCGAGCGATGGCCTTGGCGTCGTCAATTCGTCTCCGGAGGGAAAGCAACTCGGCGCGGGTGGAGGCCAAGTCCGCCTGCGCCGTAACCAGGGCAGCGGCTGTGGCCTCAGCACACCTCTTGGCCTCGTCCAACCTGGGCGTGAGGGCGGCGACCCTGCCCACGCCCTCCTGTCCGGCGAGCTCCATCCTCAAGCCATACCTGCCCTCCAGAACAGCGCAAACCACGGCTACCCGGCGATTGATCTCTTCTTCGACTCCGGCCTCATGGGCCCCGACGGCATCTTCAGCTTGAGCAAATTGACACTCCCTCGTCTCCAGCCGCTCGTGCTTGAGGCTGCGCTCCACGGCCTCCAGGGCCAGCGTCTCCTCGCGCCGCCAGACCTCCTCTTCCTCCGCAGGCGTCCCCCTCATCGACGCAAGGGCGACCCCGCGCGCCTCGACTTGCCGCTCAAGGGACACGCTCCAGGCCTGGAGCTCCCACGCGGGCTCCTCCGCAGCCTCACGGCGGCGATCGGCCTCGTGAGCTTCTTCCAAAGCTCGCGAGCGGGCCTCATTGGCAATCTTGCAGGACACCTCAGCCTTCGCGTTCTCGAGGTCGCGATGATAACGGCCAAGGTTGATGGCCACTTGCAGCTTGCGCCGCTCCTCCAGCAACCGAAGACCTTCGGCCTCAAGACACGAGTCGACGCCAGCAAGCTCTTCACCAAGGCGGTTCATCGCGCCCATCGCTTCTTGGAAGAGCTCATGGCGGACCATGCTGCACCAGCGCTTGAGCTCGAATGCTCGCCTCATCTCATCCTCCGCCTCGGGGGCTGCGGGTGGAGCATCAAGTGGCGCGCCATCTCCCGGTTGCGGGCTGGGGGCTGGCGCGGCCCCAGGCGCATGCTGACCCTCGCAAGGGGCCGGACTGAACAAGGCCCACTGCTTGAAGGAGGCTCCAGCATCGAGGCTAGCCATCTACCAACCGTGACCAAGGGAGGAGCCCTTGGCATGCCCGTTGCGCTCCGAGCAAGGCCGCGTAGAAACAACGGCGAAGGCGTAATCTCGGGGCGCCTTGATGACGGACCAGCTCCCGAGGCTGACCCCACGCCGCGGGCACCGTCTGAACCTGAAGCACTGAAGCTTGGCAAGTGCGATGGGATGAGAGGGAGCTGCTTCTCTGGAGATTTCATGGCCTTAGCAGAAGGGGATCTGAGGGGACAATTGTCAGGAAAGGAACGCGGCGCATCGAAGATCGCCAAGGAGAGGTACTTACTCATCGATGGTGATGTACTTCCGTCGCTTCAACGTCCGAAGATGCTGCCACCGCTAGGGGATCCCTTCCTCTTGCGGAGCTCCTCGAAGTCCACGCAAATGAGACCGAAGCGCTGGACGTGACGGCCGGAGCACGGCGAAGCCGAAGAAGAACCAAGAGGGATGGCTTCAGGGGAGCCCGACTGCGGCGAACAGTCCGGCTCTCTCTCGCTGCGACCTCCTGAGGCTCCTGAAGCCTCGGCCTCGGGAGCCGCATGCCGCATCTCATCAGCGACTGGCGCTTTAGGAGGGGCGTCGCAAGCTCGCGAGGACGACGCCCCTGGATCACCGCTCAGCGCGTGCTCCTCAGCACCCTAGCAGTCGGCCCCCGTTGCAGCTCGCTCCCCCGCACCATCACCTGGGGCGAGCTCGGCACCAGTGGCGAGGACGGGGACCACGATGACGGGATTCTCGCGGGGCCCCACCAAGCCAAGTGGGCGCAGCCCCCACTCATCAAAGGAAGGCATGTTCGCGGCAAACGTGACCTTGTTCTCGTTGCGGTACAACATGCAGCTCTTCCTGGGCATCTCGTCTGGTAGAGGGACACCGGATAGCACCGTGAGCACTGTTTGCCGCGCAGCAAGAGGAAGCCCCTCCTCCTGAAACCTCATGTTGTCCTGCCCGCTGAGCAAGGCCCACATCGGGCGGAAATGGTGCTAAAGCGGAGCAACTCGGTGGCTGACGAACTCCCTCACCACCATGGGCGCAGTCACACCAAGGTCATTCAACCACCATAGCCTGGCCCAGACGGGGGCCAGGTAGGGGCTCGCGAGCCTCTGGTGACCCAACCGGAGTTAGGAATGGTAGGCCCCACCGGAGCTTGGAGTAGAGGGTTGAGCAGGCCGGCATCAACAAACACCCATCGCGTGCGGAATTAGCTCGCTAATGAAGGAAGCTCGAAGTCGATCCCCATGCCTGCCGTCGCCACCACGGCCTGAAAGCCCACACACCTTGAGCTCTGCCGGGCACCGATGAGATGTAGCAAGAAGAAGTGGCGGAGGAGCGCCACGGAGGGGGTGATGCCCACCATGGCCTCACACACGAAGGCAAAGACGGCAAGAAGGGTCACAGATTGAGGGTCGAGAAGCATATGGATCTGATAGTGCTCGAGCACCGCGTTGAAGAAGGCGGAGAAGGGAGGAAGAAGGCCAGCCCAGAGGGCATCAATGAAGATCGGGATCTTGGTGACTGACCGAGCCATGCTAGAGCAAGACGTAGGCCAGGCCGGCGTCTCTCCCCACTCGTTTAAGCTGGAGGCGAGCATGGGGCGCACCTTGCCCATGGCCTCGTCGTTGTGCACACGAGGTCGGATGAGCGCCGACACGAAGGATGGAGGCGCGGTTGGCGAGAACAGAGGTTTCTTCCCCTTGTTGACTTGTTTTGGTGCCATGGCGGAAAAGCGGGCGGAACACTGGTTGGACTGGGAAGGCGGAGCAGGGCGTCGAGGAAGTAGGGAGATTGGAAGATTGGAAAAGTCAGGCGCGGAGAGGGAAGAATAACTATGCAAGAAGCGGGGCCGCATAGCCTGGCGGATTCAAAGGCAGCATGGGGAAGCGGAGATGCCCACATCCAATCAACCGCCATGCGTCAACCGAGGCCACAAGCTTTTGGGCCTCGCGGCGCTTCGAGCTTAACTCTTGGCTTCGCCGCGAAGCCAAGCCCGCGTGCACCTTGGGCCCGGGGGCTACTGTCGGCGTTCTAGGAACGGGGTTCCCCAGACTTGCCTGCCTGCGGCCCGCGGCGTGGCTGAGCCAGCGGGCCGTACGGCCCATCTTCACCAACAAAGCGCCCAAGACCCTCGCGAGGGGCCAAGCCTCACGAGACGGACTACGCAAGACCTCCTCTGGAGTGGCCTAGCTAGGCAGGCTCAATAGGAGCAAAGATATCAAGGCGAGGCAAACCTCAGAAGGCTCTCGTGACGTGAGCCGTGACGATCGACACCAGGCGGGCGCCAGCGCGCACAACGTCCTTGTTTCCTCTTTGGTGCAAAGGGGGCATGCACAGCCACGGAGTAGCGAGGCCTCAGGCAAAGGTTGCCGTTTCGATGCAACAAGACCAAGACCATGGACTGCAAGACGGAGGTCATCGTGGATCCTAGAACAGCATCACCACCAGAACTTTGTGCAGGCGAAGACTACTTTTGTCAGGATAGCTTGTACTAGCTGTCCCCTATCAAATTAGCCCGCCATTGTTGGCTACCTTCCCGCTCGATATTTGGGAAGAGGACCAGGGCCTCTATAAATAGGACTAGCCACCACCATGGTAAGGGACCTGATCAGATCTTAGCTCGTGAGAGACTACCCCCCACACACAAGCTCACCGAGCTCAAGAACGCCTCAACCTCAGGAGGCCGTTCTTCCCTTGTATTGTTCATCATAAGCCCAAGAGGCAATCCACCACCACCACACTGGATTAGGGTATTACACCACAACGGTGGCCTGAACCAGTATAAATCCCGTGTCTTTCTGTGTTGTGGGTTTGTCGAGTTCGTCCGCATGATCTTAGCAAGCTAGAGCGTAGATCGGTTGGAGGGAAAGACTTCGCGCGCACCCCAGTGTTTGAACCTTAAGGGTTTGCCGGAACCCCACATCCTGACAGATTTTTTGTTCACTTGTATATAAACCTGCATCCTGGTTTAATGGTCCCCTTCGTACTTAGTGTAAAATTTTGACCGTAAATTTAACTAACAAAGTGTCAATGCATGTCATAAAAATCTATACCATTAAAAAACTATGTTCAAATACGAATCCAGTTGTATGATTTTTGGTGAAATGCATTAACATTTTATTAGTTAAATACTCCCTCCATCTACGTGTATAAGTCACTTTATGAAAACCAAATAATCCCAAAACACTTAGGCATGGTGCATTAACTCTCACCTCGTTTCTTGACATATCAACCAATAAGAGATGTGGGCGTGCATGTTTTCAATGACTCAACACTAGCAAAAACGACATGCAGTGGTTAGTTAATTGCATGAAATGCTATTAATTAGCAAATAAACATTAAGTTCTCTTGTTTTTCCCTCCTTGGTCACGATGCACAACCAAAGATGACTTATTCACCTGGACGGAGGGAGTAGATGGTCAAAGTTTGACACAAAATTAATGCATTGGTAAACAAATTTTTTTGAGGAAAACTAGTGCATTAATTGAGTGTTTTTGCAAACTACAAAAATTGTTCCGCCACTCACCATTTACCTTGGTTGATGAGATTTTTGAATTGAGCCCTACTAGTACTCCTACATTATTGGCGCCGGGTGCCTTGGCCAATGTTTCATCTTGTTGGACAGGATGAGCGTAGAGGCATAGGGATACTATAGATAGGAAGTCGTCACGATCCATTATTCCCCATCTCGGTCAGAGAGAACTATTCAACTATTCTTCACAGTGAAGTGGCAATAGACGCAGCAGCAGATGGGATACTTAATTAATAAGCTGAACCAGCATGTTGGTGTTACTAAATCAGCCTTACCTAGTACTTCCATCATATTTGCCAGTGGAGCACGCTTTCGCAAATATGCCTACGCACCTTTCTCCTCCATTAACTAACATATGGGCCCTATTGAGGTAGATCCACATGTCATCGGCGTAACTATTTACACTCCGAAGGAGGGTATATCCTGGTAGTAGTACTAGTAGAATTGAGATTTAATGCACTTTCTTCCTCGTCTTTCACTCTTCTTCCTCCTCCGTCCTTCTTCCTCCTCTCTTCCCCATCATTGGCCACACACCATCCCCCCCCGCTCACTACTCGCCCGCCCGCGTCATCTTCCTTGGTAGCTCGCGCGTACCATATCCCCCCGCTCACTGCTCGGCCACACACGCCATCTTCTTCACTCGCCCGCCCGAATCCACTTCCACGCTGGCTCGCAGGCGCCGAAAACCTCAATCACTCAGCACCCTAAAAACCATATGACAGAACTGACTGACACGCAGAGTCGCGATTGGAATTCCCTCCCCGATGTTCTCTTGGAGCAGATCTGTAATCGTATGGACCTGCTCAGCACCGTCCGTCTGGCCGCATGCTCGGTGTCTTTGTACCGTCTCCTCGTCTGCAACCGGTCGCTCTTTTCAAGACACCCTGCTTGCTGATCCCAGATCCTCGCAGGTGGCCCAGACACCGACTTGACGATCCTACGGAGGTTGCTGTGGTGCCCCTCGACATGCTACCACTACCCGTCCACCTGTCCTTCATGCGCGGCCACTACTGGGCGGGCATGAAGGCCAACTGGATCGTCCTCATCCACCAATCCGGTAGTCCATGGCGTCTCGTGGATATCTACACCCAGCGAGAGATCACCCTTCCATCTTGGATACCCCCATCGAGCCTCGCGGCCCGCCGGACACTCCTGCCTACTACGCACGAGACGCGTCGAGCTTTTGGCTCGACCTCTGTTTGCTGAAGGTTGTAATCTGCGAAGTGCCCACACCATCAGAAGACTACATGGATTACAAGCTCATTGCCTTGTTCAACATGGGATTAGTCTATCTGGAATCCGGTCGCCATACATGGTTATGGCTCATCGTCAATCCTCTTCAGCCAACATTTCTGTCTGATGCTATAGTGCATGATGGCATCGTTTATGCGGTCGACGCATAGATTGGCTGCCTATACTGGTGGAATCTATCGTCGTGTAATTGTTCTATCTCATCTCATCTTTACCTTAAGAATACGACTGCCTGTTCATTGTTACAAATTTAGAATATATAGTATGTCTATAACCACATCATTGCTATATGTTCCTCTCATTTCCTAGATTTTTATGACCACACATGTTATTGTTAGAGTTGATATGAGAACAATTGGCATCTAATGATTGTTAGAATAGATATTATGAGTATAACCTCATGATTGCTATATGTTACTCTCATTTCCAGATTTTTATAACAACGCATGTTATTGCTTAGATTTGATATGATAACTGTAGTAAGTGTTATGGTAGAACATGAGTAGGCCCTGTCATATCTGTTTTCCTCTCATTGTTACATGATGTTTGAACCATAATATATTGCTAGAATATGAAAGCCATTGGCTTATTTTTTAACTTGGGGTATGATTATGACCACGGCATTGCAATTCTCTGTCTATGATATGTGTCACTTTATATAATCTTAATTCCACACATACTCTGAACATGATTGTTTATTTTTGTCCTTTTGGTCTCCAATTTGAATTGTTGCAGCAGACGCAAATGCGTTGGCCTTCATGATTCCAGGACCTGGAATCATACCAGCTGATGGGTGGTGGTTTATCGCTCCTTCAGCTGACGGCGGTCATTTGATGCTCATTTGCACGTACCAAATTGACCAAACCATTTCATCAAACCACATGCAGTACAATGCCTGGGGCGTTCGTGACATTGATGGCTATGGCTGCTTCGTGTTCGAGAAAGATCCCAGCTCCGTTGGGCCAGGCGTATTCAACTGGAGGCGGGTTTACAGCCTCGGCAACCACTCCATGTTCCTCGGGACTCAATTATCCGATCATCCAACCAATCATCGATCATATCACCGGCGATGATTACCGTGCTATGCAACTTCCATTCGCCAGGGGGGACTGTGTTTACACATCATACATGGGTTTCATGAATCACCATATCCAGAGATTCGTCGACACAACTTGTTGCCAGATAATCTTCAGTGTGTGAAAGGCATCAAGCTTCCATGCGATGGATGGCTTTTGCAAACCCGACATGCGGCGATGTGGTTCATGCCAACAGCAAATATGCACAACTTGATTCGTACTGATATGTAGACTGAGCCATGTATTCTGCTGCTGTAGCACGACCCTCTTTTGTTGGATATTATGTACTGTTGTTAGTTTGAAGCACTCCTCTGGTTTGAAGGATAGATACCTTTCTGGGATCAAGTGCATCCTAACTCACCTGCGCAGGATGTACTGATAATGATGATGGAGATGTTGTGCAGTATATATTTATATTTATATATATACATAAACACTATTCTGATCACGGGATCAGAATAATATTCTGATCACAACCTGAACTGACTGAGTAACGCGCCTGAACTTCCCTCTGTACAAACCCGAACTTCGGGCTATCTTCACAACCGTGGCTTCCCCCGCGAATTATTCCGGTCGGTAGTCTTGTGTGGGATGTGACTGTAATCTAGATACTCATACCTGCATCTAAATGCTCATTTTGATTCGTAGTTTTGCATTTTGGCGGATTCACTCTCGGGGCGGATGAACTCGTGTCTATTTATAAGTTTAATGCATTCAGTGGATGTTCTAGAACCTCTAACATGATGGTAATTTGGTTTAAGTACGAGTTTCGTGGGCAATTTGTCATTAATTTCAACGGATTTGATTTGAGGCTCGGTGTTCTTCGTCCGCGGGAGTGGTTCCGCCGCTTCTGTAGATTTGTTATTTTTATTTGAGTATAGAGGGCGGATTTGATTGCAGTAGTGAGATTGGACCGTTCATGCGTTGTTAATTCCATCGGGAAGGCAAATACACCGCTGAAATCAGGCGATTGGATCTCGTGTCCGCCCGTGCTGGTTTTCGGTTCTTCAATGAGACAGCTTGGTTGATTTATCGTTTTGATGTCATGGCGCAATAGGATATCGTTCGAGGTCGCGGCCTGAGAAGGTGTAGTCACCCAAGTGAATAAATCTGAAAAGCAAATTCGATAATGCGTTTTTTCAGTGATTCTACTGTCTGTGTTACAGAGTTGGACTTCTGCACCTTTTGTGCTTGAACTTCCCTCGTTTTTAATGCATGTTTTTTGGTTGATGCTGCAATACGATCTGTTCGGTTGGTGTTGTTATAAAAAATTTGTGTATGTTATTTTTATTTTTCAGAGTACTCATATACATAAATGTGGAGGTGGTCCATAGATACACAAATCATCATTTTTATATTTATTCTGTCTTCGGGGCTAGTTTTTTGGATCATCCACATTCTATGGTAGTAATTGGACTTATATGCTACCAGTGATTGAACTTCCTGATTTCCACATTGCAAGGTGGTGCAACATCGCGCTCTATTTTTTGTTTTTTTTGTTTTTTTGTAATTTTCAATTTTCTAATTTGGGTTTTTAGTTTGTTTCGTGGCAACTATGGGATTATTCCCAAATACGCATGCATACCTTACTTTTTTTTGTAACACGTTTGCATACTTCAAACAATGGTAGAACTTCAGTTTGTGTTTAACGTGAACTTACAAGATTTTTGCTTCTGTGTAATTTGTCTTTTCTACATGTTCATTTGATGTTTTTTTCCAAATGCCGAACTTCTGTGTTTTTACAACTTGAACTTACCTTTATTTAGAACATTTTATTAGTTAACTTACGCCTTGTGCATTTTGCTTCTTCGACACTAAACATTATTATTCATCAGGTGCTTCTTTCTTGGTTTTTTATGTCACAGCAAATTTTTTCTTGAATGCAGGTTCATCGTTTTGACATTGATATTCCAGGATAGATTACATTCCAGAAATCAAAAACCCTTAGTAGATTTCTTCAGCAATTTGTTGTAACTAGTGTGTAAGTGTGCAGCTGGATCACAAGCACTATCTTCAGTAGGATATGTACTTCTTTTTTATTAATGGTTGAACTTCTGGTTTTGGAGATTTGCACTCCACATTGGAAGGCGAAGGTGCATGATGCTCTATATTTTGTTTGTTTGTTTGATTTTCTTTGTAATTTTTAATTCTCCATATGTTCTTTTTAGACTTTTGTCTCGTGAGAAATCATGGGATTAGCCAAGTATGGGTCGAGACAGGAACGAGCCGGAGCAGGCGACGACGCGGCGTGCCGGTCGTCGCATGCGGAGGCGAGTCCGTCACATCCTGACCCCACTATCTATCTTAGGGTTTTTAGGGTTTAGGGTGCGTGCGGTGGGGGTGGAAACAGAATAACCGCATTGCGTCCTGTCAAATCCTAGCGCGCAGCAATGCGGTAGCGCGAGGCCGAGCAGGGGGAGGGGGGGTCGGGACCCCCTCCCCTCCCCCTGCGAGGCCGAGACAGGAACGAGCCGGAGCAGGCGACGACGCGGCGTGCCGCGTCGTCGCATGCGGAGGCGAGTCCGTCACATCCGTGACCCCACTATCTATCTTAGGGTTTTTAGGGTTTAGGGTGCGTGCGGTGGGGGTGGAAACAGAATAACCGCATTGCGTCCTGTCAAATCCTAGCATGCTGCAATGCGCTAGCGCGAGGCCGAGCAGGGGGGAGGGGGGTCGGGACCCCCCTCCCCTCCCCCTGCGAGGCCGAGACAGGAACGAGCCGGAGCAGGCGACGACGCGGCGTGCCGCGTCATCGCATTCGGAGGTGAGTCCGTCACATCCGTGACCCCACTATCTATCTTAGGGTTTTTAGGGTTTAGGGTGAACTTCATCTATTTTTGTAGTTGAACTTCTTCTTTTTGTTTCTTTATGGTTTATTTATTCTTATTCCTTTACTTCTTTTATTAGGGTACTTGAACTTCCGTTCTTTATTTTTTGAACTTCTTTTCTCTTGTTTTTAGGGGCATATTTATGTATGTATGTTTCTTCCTTTAGTACTGTATTTGCCATCTATTTTTGGTTTTGAGGATATCAGCTATGATATTTTGTGATCTTATCTCATTATAATAGATGCATTCAAATGGTGCATTTATTTATCTACACATGTATTTACTATTTTAGATGTTGGGGGGTAAAAGTGTAAATTCAGTGGCACTGCAAGCCCCACGACAGAGAGGCATTACGTGACCATCTCCCTCGCGACCACCTGTCAGAAAACTCCTCTCCCCTTGTCTCTAGCTCTCTCCCCCCTCTCCGTCGCTCCGCTGCCTTCCTCTCCTCCAACTCCTTCTGATTTCTCCGCCCCTGTCCCCTGCCCTCATGCTGGAGTAACCAGCGCACGCCCCCGCTCCTATTTCTCTCCCACGCCCCGCTCTCTCTCGCCCAGCCCGCCCTCTTCTGCTTTGAAGCGAGGGCGGCAACTGCCTGCGTGGTTGCAAGGTGCACGTGGCGTCGTGGGGAGTGGAAGAACCGACGCGGATTCGTGCAGGAGTCGTCTGGAGAGGTACAAGTGCTGGCCCCTCCTAATGCTTGCTTCTAGTTTCGCCAGATCTGTCGAGGCCTTCCTGTTTCTTCTGTGTGCTCTCGCGTCCGCCTCCCTCCCCCTTCTTCTGATGGTTTGGTGGTAGATTAGGTAGGGTTCTTGTGCGTGTGGTGGTTGGATTTCAATTCCCCGTGGTCAAATTTGTTTGTGAGATGCTTGTGTGTGCTATTTGTCCCTTCATACTTGTGTGGATTTCATTTCCCCTTTGTTGATTTTAGCAGTCAGATGAATGTAAGAGAGGGTGTGGTGTGATGGATGGTTGATGCTGGATCTGATGTATTTAATTGCATTAGTGTTGTGGATTTCGAAGTCTAGATTATGTCTGTGACATTGTATTTAGTTTATGGATACATTTTTTTGTTGTGCTTGCCTAGATGTGCTATTGTTCATCCTTTGTTGGTATGTTGTAGTTGTTTCATCCTAGGGTTTGATTCAGTTTCTTTTTGTATTTTGTTGTGTGATTTTGTACTTGCTAACTATATGCAATCAATCCCCTATTTTTAGCAGATTTTCTAGTGTTTGGAGTTGCATTCATCAAGGCGGTTGTGTTGTCATGGCTTCAAAAACTTCTCCAAGTATCTTAATGTAGTTGTATCTTTTATTTTAAATAGCATTATTCTCATATATGTCTTCCCATATCTTCACTTACTATTCATGTTGGACTGCCATTCTTAATAGTGTGAACTTCTAGTAATGGTTATGTGTATGCTTTTTACCATTAGTTTGAGTTAGTAGAGTGTTTTCTTACTTTGTAGTTGATGATTTTGCAGGTGAAACTTTGTCACCAAGTGTTGTTGGACTTCCTAGATGTTTCATTTTTGTAGTTTATATCTTTGTTTTTTTGTTATCATGTTGATGGCATTGATATTTAGTTTGCCTGTGAAATACTGTTTGTAGTCATGCTACATCTTTTTTATGTGCTACTTGCTTGGGTCACGTAGTTGAACTTCTGGTCTTAATTATTGTTTGATTGTAATGAAATTTGGTTGAACTTCTTTTATGCACATTTTGTTTTACTGCTTTGTTATGTATCGTTGAACTTCTGGACATTCATGATATATGTAGTAGCCCCTCTGGTGTAGATTGTTTTTATATTTAGTTTGTAGATTTTTAGTTTGTTTTTTGTGTTTACTGCTTTGTTAGGTATTGTTGAACTTTTGGGTATTGGACATTGTTGTAAAAGTAGAAGTCCCTTTGGTGTAGGATTGCGGATTAGAACTCAGCTGCCTTTTTACTTGCATTTTTTGTAGTTGGTGATGAGTTGAATAGTTCTGAAAAAATGCCTACGATCAAGATGGAGCTTCAGAGGTTAATACCGATGCTCCAATATCTGATGCGGTTAAATCACCCATTATCCCTTTGACTATGATTGCCGAGGTTGCTTCGAGCCTTGAGAATTTTTCAAGCCTTGAGGATCTTGCTTCTGCAGCTCTTGCTTCACCTAGTATGTGAAAGCCCCTTTTTTCATTTTTAAAGTTTTGAGCCATGGTTTTTTAGCTTGTTCTTGTCGTTTGTTTTTGTTTTTGTTCCTGAATTTTTTTATTTTTTGCTTCGATTTTTTGTGTTCTTTGTAGATGTGTCCACAAAGGAGGAAGCTGTGAACACCATCAACGATGTTTTATCTGAGTTGGGTTTATCAGAAACCCCTGCTGCTGCTGAGGAGGTGGCTCCGTCAGTCAAAGGTTGTGATTCTGTTCCGGATCCTTTGTGCTCTCTTCAAATGTTAGAGACGCAGTCGCAGTCTGTTGATGGCACTGAACTTGTCACGCAACCCGAGGATGTGCCTCTTCAGCTTCTCCTGGAGGACCAACGTAAGAGGAAGAAGCAAGAAGATTTTGACAAGAAGAGGGCGGCCCGCCTTGAGAAAGGTTCTGATGTTCCTGGATCTGTTCATGCGGCTGAGCTCACTGTTGAGGAAGACGTGTCGTGTAGTAGTGATGGCAAGGTTGTCCCTGTTAAGATGAAAATCAAGAAGACTGCTGCGAGGAAGCTAGTAGTTGGTGAAGTTACTCCTCGGAAGAGCCCACATGTTTCAAGGCCTGCAGAAGTTGTTGAACATGAAGGGTTAGGCCTTGGTGGTATGCCACACCGTAGTCCTTGTGTGCTTGCCACTGCCGCGCCTACACCTTCTCCACTTGGTGCTGGTGCATCTGGTAAGGGTAAGAAATGCGGCGTGAAGCGCAAGGTTCCGCCTGCAAAGGTCAACAAGGGTGTGAAGAAGCGTTCTCGTGTTAATCCAGAGGACAAGGATGATGCTGATTTCAATGCTGATGATGAGGACGACGTCGATGATGATGCTGCTGCTAATCAGGTATGAATGTCTCATGTTTACTGTTTTTAGAGCATTTGTCGCTGTTGTTGTAGTTTTATTGTTTTTAGCACTGCCTTGGCGTACATAGCTGACCTTCTGCTCCATCTCAATATAGACGAATAAATTAGCCGACGTGCTTTGCTTTTATGGTATTACTGCCTTTGTGTACATAGTTGCACTTCTGGATATATACATGAAGAAATTAGCTCAACTTGTTTGTATACATGTTTGATTACTACCTTAGTGTATATGGTTGAACTTCTGCTTTTTAAATTTCCAACATTTTTGAAAGCATGTTAACTAGTGTTCATACATGGTTGTACTACCTATGTAGACATAGTTGGACTTCTGAGATACATGTTTGATTACTGCCTTGGTATACATGGTTGAACTTCTGCTTTTGTAAATTTCCAACATTTTTGAAAGCATGTTAACTTCTGGTCATACATGGTTGTACTGCCTATGTAGACATAGTTGGACTTCTGAGATGTGGTGCGTATGTAGGCATTAGTGGAATTTTGGTGAAGCTTGTGTGTCTCATTGTTCTGCCTTTTTTCCTTGTCAATGTGTTTTTTTCAGTATCAGCTTGTGCTGCGGCCTGAGAGGAGGAAGAGAGGAGGCAAAGCGCCCGAAGAAGGTGGCCAAGGAGGAGGTGAGGCGAAACATTTTAACAAGACAGTTCGATGCTCACTGAAAGAGGTCAAGACGTGTGCGGAAATGCTACAACTTAGGCACAAGACAAGGGTTATCAATGCTGGTTTTGGTTGTGTGTTTGACTTGAAGGTTGATTCCAACATTTCTCGTCCTTTGATGGGCAACATCTACACAAGGATTGACCCTTCAACCATGATTTTGGACATGGGTGAGGCGAACAAGGTTATACGTATTACAAGTGATGCTATTCACCATCTCTTTGGGTTCCCTCAAGGTAATCGTACCCCCCTAGGCCCTTGAATGATGGTTTCGATGATGCTGTTATGAGGTTGAAGGGCAAGCTTGGGTATGCTAGGAGTGACGACATCAAGACAAAGGATTTGCGGAATATCCTCGCTGAACTTGTGAAGGATGAGACGAAGGATGATCTTGGTCTGCAGGTGTTTTAGCTTATTGTTTTCATGAAGGTGGTTATCCCTGGAACGTCTACACGAGTGTCCAGGGAGGCAGCAATGGTAGAGAACCTTGTGTTTGAGGACATGGCAGACATGGACTACTGCCAGTTGGTTGTTGATGATATTCGGGGTGCTTTTGTTAGGTATCAGCAAGGTACTAGCAGAGGAAAAGCTGTCACAGGCTGTGCCATCGCGCCGCTGCTTATGTATCTGGACTGCCTTATCATTGGCAAGACGCCTAATATTGACTTGAGGACCCCTCGCATCAATTTCATGGATCAGGCCAAGCTTCTTGAGCTTGCTGCGGCTGACTTGGTCACGAAGGGTGATGATGACCCAGCCAACTAGGTGTTTGGGAGACTGCGTGTGAGTGTTTCTATGCAGTATTCTTTCCTGTGTAGTTTAACTTGAACTTCTGGTATTGTCTTGAATATTTTTTGTTCCCATGTTCCTTCATTTGTTTTTCTGACGCGTTGACTTTTGTTTTTGTATGCAGTGGAAGACACAGGCTGAGGTTGTGTTCTTTAGGGTTATTGAACGTCCTATTCTAACTATGCCTCGTTCTGCCGGCCTAGGGAGTGGAACTTCCCCAAGATTTGAATTCTCCCGGGATGTTAATACCGGTGTCCCCTGTAGATCCAGGAGGTTCTTCTGCTCGTGTGAGTGCTGCAGGTGGCGTTTTTGCGGAGAATTTGTTTGAAGCTGCCAATGTTTCTCTGGTTAGGATTGATAGTCTTCTTGAAACTGTTTGTGGGGAGTTGGCTCGTGTTCCTTCAACTACTGAGCGTCTTAGTCGCATTGATGGGATTCTTCCTCCCGGACACGGATTTGATGCCGAGTCTTTGAAGGGGGTCTTATCTATTGAAGCTAAATTTCTTGAAGAGCTTCGTCAGAGCACTTCCCACCTCCGGACTAGCGTTGGGTTGTTCAAGGAAATGCAGGATGCTCGTTGCAAGCCTTTTGAAGATGAGGCAAGTGGTGTTGTGAGACAGATTCAGAGGCAGGATTATGTTCGTTCGGGTCGTGAAGGAGGCCACGTGGAGCGTACCAAAGAGGTTTGTTTATGTTGGCTTTTGATATTTCTTTGCAATAATGTTCAATGTTAGCTTTCAGTTATTACTGTTTGTAGTCATAGGCGCCCGTTATTGATTTCATGTGCCGTAAACTGTTTTTTAGCACAAGTGTTCCTATGTGACCTTCTCTGTTTATGGAACCTGAACTTCAACTGCTACAGCACCTGAACTTCCATGACTGGCCCCTTTTTGTTCCCTTTTGTATCTTAGGGTAGCTTGATATCTGACCTGCTATGTTTACTGTATTTGGACTTCCATTATATGTCAGTTGTGATAGCTGACCTTCACTGGTTATGCAATCTGAACTTCTGCTGATTAGGTATTTTGTTTTCTACATGATTTCTTTTTGTAGGCTGTTGATGATGATGCTAGGGTTGAGGAGGATGTTTTACCTGCACATGGAGCTGCTCCTGTGCATGAGGCTGCCCCTGTGCATGAACCTGCTCCCGCTAGTGGCGTAATAGTTGATGAGGTTCATGGCAGTGAAAATAAGGTACCATTTTTTCTTGTCCATTTGTCTTGTTTGCCCCTGAGACGGACTTGCTGCCCCTGTGCATGAGGTTCAGTCAGCCCTTTGTAATGACTTTTTGTTTCTTTTTTGCAGCAGCAGAACGATGATGTTAGTGTTGCTCTAGAGAAGGTTGCAGACATGTCCGTCTCAGGCACCGGCTGCTCCGATGGGGTGGTCCTGACTGAACCTTTTTCGTCCATTGGCGTTGAGGTTTCTGATGCTGAGCAGGGCAAGACAAATGGAGACATCATTTTGGAGAAAGATCATGTTGAGTCTACTGTACAAACTGGTGGTAGTGCTGCTGCAAGCCCGGAGAAGTCTCCTGCAGCAGAGCCATCAGTTGATGTTGATGTTGTACATGCACAACCAAATGTTTTTCTTGTTTCAGATTCTCCAGTTGCTCCAACTGCTGCTGGTGTCCTTCCCGACGACGCTGCAACGTCTACTGGAGACGATGATGAAGAAACCGAAAGTGATAGTTATTGAGAGGAGGTTGATCATTCCAGTGCTGCCACTGGTCTAGGCAAGGATCCATGAAGAGAGGAGCATGCTTCTCTCTTCTTTCCCCATCCCCTTCCCTCTTTGTTGTTTGGTTTAGTCCATGATATCCCCTGTGAACTGCATGTGTGGTCTAAGTTGAACTTCTGGTTTTGTTGTTTGTCGTGTGGGTTGTAAAGAATGTTAAGTGAACCTGTTTTGTATGTGGGTGCAGGTTTGTAATGCATGGGTTGTGATGTCTATGATGATGTGGTTTTATCTTTTCTGATGTAGCAGCTGAGATGTGCTTATGTTTTGAATGTTTGTGCTTGAATGTTGGTCTTAATTGAAACTGTCATGAATCTATGTGCTTTGAGTGTTGCTGTTAATTGCTATTTTCTTTTTGGTGAGCAGATAGCGACCTTGCTGTCGTCCGAAAGAAGGTTGATGACTTTTATTACAGTGTAACTAGGCTTAGGAATGATCGTTTCAAGAGGTGAGTGCAGCTGCTCAATATTTACATCATCCATGTACCCCCTGTGAACTACCTGTGGTTTCTTACCTGAACTTCCCAACTCTATGTACCTGAACTTCTTGTTTTTTTGCTTCTCTGGTCCTGAACTTCTGGCCTCTTTTGCACTATACTACCTGTTGTGATATAGCTGAACTTATGTGCTAACATGTGTTATGAACTTCCTGAGTTCCTGCTGCTGAACTTCTTTTACTTTCTATTCGCTTGTTTTAGAGAAATGATTATGTTTCGAAACAAGGTGTGTGAAGCTTCTGTTCAAGAAGTCGCAATATCTTTTGGTCCTCGCGGAATGCTTACATCTAATGTGGCTGAGTGTGCACACTACTGTCTACGTGCGAAGTACCAGGGATCGGATAAACTCATCCTGCCGTATTGGGTTTGTGTAAGTCAACCATACAGTGATTTCTTTTCTGTTCTGTTCCTTACCATTTTAGTTAAAACTTGTTTGTCTCATTTTTGTATTTTTTTCATATGTTGGTGTTGTCTGCATTATTTTAGGACAAGATTTTCCGAGGTCAATTTGATTCCCGTGTGAGGAAGTACTTCATGGCGAGTGGTCCAGATAGCATGGGTGCACATGATTTGGTATGCAATATCTTGTTCTTTGCCTCTGTATTAGTTTCGGAGTGCGATCCACTGTGTTAATATTTGTTTTATTTTCTTTTGTACCATTCTGATATTAATTCTCAGTTTTTAATGATTCGTGTGTGTATGATGCTTCAGGTTGTTTTCCCTACTTTTGACCCGCCTAAGATTCCTGCTTCCATGGGTGGTGTCGGTCATTGGGTGTCGGTATTCCTTGACCTGAAGAATTCAAGGTTCTAGCTTCTCGATTCCTACTATGGACCAAAAGATGAATGTGCGGTACGCCTGTTTTGGCGGATGACCGACAACATCAAGAGGCTTCGGAAGGATGCCAGCAACGACAGGGAGACACCCTTCAGTCCTCTTAGCATCGACCATTTCCCTCTGGATTGGATTGATGTCCCCCAGCAGCAAAAACAAGTATGAGTTCGACTTTTTCTCTTTATCACATCTGTTTAACTGTAGTTGTACTTAAGCTGCGACGTGTTTAATTCGTTGGCTTTCTTTTTCTGTCCTAACACTATTTCTTTTACTTCATTTGATGGCAGTATCGACTGCGAATTCTTCATGCTTACGAATGTTAATTCGTATCATGACAGGGTTCTTGCAAATTATTCCCATGAGAATATCGGGGATATCAAGAAGACGTGGTTGTACTCAATCGCTTCTTCTAACTTGTTTGAGACAGACTTCCAAGCTATGTTTGGCTACTACATATGTAAGTATTTTTGGAACTTGTACTGCTTACCTGCACTGCATCTTTTATTCTACCTGAACTTCATTTTTTCCCCTGAACTTGGACTTCTGCTTGAGGTCTGGCTGGGCTGCTGGTTTTGGAAGGAGAGGAGCATTTTCTTTGTACATGAATTTCATTTCTATCCTTTTTAATTTTGCTTGTGTGTTTTGTTTCAGTAATTTCTGTCCTTCCATTGCTTAAATGGACATGAGCATTTTCTTTTCTAATTGAACTTCAGAGATGATGATTTCCAGTTCATCGGTTTATCTTGAACTGTACCTCTGGTTCTGCTTGAACTTCATTTAGTTTTTGACTGCAACTAATTTTTTTAGGTCAGCTTGAGTAGTAACCATGCCATCTCTACTAGTTGGACTGCACATTGTGATGTTCCTGAACTTCAGTTGTATTTTAATGGTGATGTTTTCTCTTACTTTTTTCTTTGACAGTGGATCCGTTGGAGTTGACCGATTACCACTACTCATTCCTCGGGTCACAGGAATACCAGCCTAGGGAGGAACCGATGAGTACATCTCCGATAGAAGATGATAGACCTCGGACCCTCATTCCTTCCAAGTTGGGGAAGCAGGCTGGTGGTATTCATGGTACTCCAAAAACCCCTTGCTACAGGAAGGCTGATGCAGTCAAAGCAGCCGAAGCAAAAGTGATTTCGTCCGATGATGATTTTGAGAAGATTGCTTACCCGAAGAATGTTAAATGTGCTGCTGGTACTATTGCTGGTAGAGGTGGGAAGAATGCTATGATTACTAGGAGGAAACCGGCAGTTGAGTCAGGGAACATAACTTCCTCCAAGAGAGCATCAAGATTGGCTTTGAAGTGGCGTTCTCTTGTCGCTCCCCTGAAAAAATACAGTTACCCTCATCTATCCGAGGCCCGGAAGTTGAAACAGTATGTGCTGAGTAAAGACGGTCTGGAGAAGTATTCTGAGTGAGTTTTCTTCTTCTTTAACTTTGTTGCTGCCAGAGATGCTACTTGTGTCTGAAACTTCTGTTGTTGTAGTATGTGGGCTTCTGTTCATTTCTCCCTTGCCTTGGAGTTATAGTGTCTGAACTTTTGTTTGTTGTATTGTCTGAACTGCCGTTGTTTTAGTATCTGAACTTCTGTTTTATGTCTCCTCTTGCCTTTTGAGTTATAGTGTCTGAACTTCTGTTTGTTGTTGTATCTGAACTTCTAATATATATTTTTACCATCCTTTTGTATTCTGCAGGACAAGCTACTGCATGTTTACCATCCCTGGGAATGTGATTGACCTCACAGGACGTGTCCTTTATACGCTTTTCGGTGAAGGGCAGCAGATGGAAGGAAACATAATGGATTATCTCATAAATTTGTGGAAGGATAAGCCGGAGACCTCTGAGATTTTCACTAGTGCTGACAGGGTTGTACTTAGTCCTTACTTCATGCAGGTTTTAGTTCTTTGCACCCCTATCTCCTTTTTTTGCCTTAGTTTTGTTGTAGTGGCATCTGGGAGGTGTTTTAATTGTGTTTTGGTGAATGCTCAGTACTGCCTGGAGTATGATTTCTACGCCGCAATAGTTCCAAAGTTTGATGCAGAAAAATCTACTGGTTTCCTCCCAATGTTTGTTCGCAAGGAAGAAGACCTTCTTAACGCAAAGCTGGTTAGTTTTTCATAACTCTTGCTTTTTTTAATTTCATGTGCATCCTTTTGCCGAGTTTGTCAAGAAGTTTTTGTTCATGCCGGTTCTTGAGAACATATGCTTTATAGTTTGTGTTCACCGGTCCTTTCATTCTTTGCAGGTTTTCTTGATTCTATTCAAGCCAATTGGCACAATGGCGCACTACAGTGTGTACGTGGTCAATAGATATCGTGGGAGCATTGACATCCTTGATTCACTTTCTTACGCTAATATGGAAATGTCGCGAACGAGTTTCCATGGGGACTGCCAAAGTATCGTGAGTGTTTCTTAGCCTGAACCTCCTTTCACATTCTCTTGTTTGACATGAAGTTTATTATGCCTTGTTTTGACAAAATATGTTGTTGTCTCTATTTTGGTAATACTGCTTGAACTGACTGTCATTTAGAAGTTGAACTTCTGCTATTTTGTTTAAGTGGATCTTATGCAAGTGTCGCTTATTTATGTACCTGAACTTAACTATTTTGGTTAAGATGTTTTTGACTTCATCTAATTTTGTTATTTCTGGCAGATGAAGAGATTTGTTGGGTTGCTCGAGGAGGTGTACGGCAAGGCTCCCTACAAGGCGAGCAAGCAGCCTAACTGGGTGACTATTGCAAAGAGGCCGACTTTCATCGATGTTCCGAAGCAGAAGAGTAATGATTGTGGTTTCTTTGCCGTGAAGTTCTGCTCTTCGTATGATGGCGATGAGGTTTTTGAAGATTTTGGTGATGTGGAAGTATGTTCTGTCTTTGTTCTTGTCTCATCATCCTTTGATTATTCTTGTGTGTTTTTGCTGAGACGCTCCTGCTGTGGTTTTAGATATTCGTTACTAAACCATCGTTTTCACCTTTCTTTGTTTGCAGGCTGCTGCAGATGACTGGAAAGCTGAGTTCATGCACACTCTGATTTTTAGCGAGAAGAATGAAGTCGTGCGTTCAGAGCTCCCTAAAGAGGTCCAGTCCTTTGGCCCGTGAATTCTAAGCATTAGTTTCATTGTAGATTTGATTTCGTATATATTTTTAGGTTTGATAATGATTGGAACAATTCCGTAAAGCTTTGGTTGTAAGAATGTTTTTAGTGATTTGTGTATCTATAGGTGCAACACTATTACTTATGATATTGTGGACAAATGCATTTGGTGTGAAGAATGATTTGGCTTTGTGAATTTGAATGTACTGCGTCATTTTTCAGTGTCCATGTGTTTAATGTTTTTGCCCCAACAGATGTACCTGAACTTCTGCCTCTGTTTTGGTTGAACTGCTTGATTTTTTTGTGTTGTTTATTTTTGGGCTCCCAACATATGATCGTAGACTTGAACTTCTGCTTTGAGATGTGGCTGGGCTGCTGGTTTCAGATGGAGAGGATATTTTGTGTTGTGTAATGTATTGGTAATGTTCAACCCAACTAATATCTATGCTTTTGCGTAGAATCTATATTTATTTTTTGTGTTTTTTCAAGTGCGAACGTATTTCATATGTAAATTTGTGCAGAAATATTGTTGACGTTTCTTTATCTTTGTTGCATTGTACATGAACTTCTGCATGTATCCAAGCAGAACTTCACATTTGAACGCGTTGTCTTAGGCTTGCTAACCTTAGTTTATGCGGTGAAACTTTATTTTTTAAGCATATTCTTTTCCTACATCGATTTTACATACCAGAACTTCTTCTGTAAGCTGACATGAACTTCAAAACTGTATGATTATTTTGCTGGTTGCTCTTTCATGCAATACAACACCAGCACATCACTTCCTGCCATAACATACCAGGACTTCTGCAGTAATATTACTTGAACTTCACGGTGTATGTTTTTCAATTTATTACTGCTTGCTCTTTCATGCAATACAACACCAGCACATCACTTCCTGCCATAACATACCAGGACTTCCGCAGTAATATTACTTGAACTTCACAGTGTATGTTACTAGGGGATGACATAATGTTCTGCACATTGACATGACACAAGTTTGCATTGTGTTAATTGACCTATACTAACTGTTCATGAGCCTTGCGCTCCTCCTAGGATTTGGTGTTAGAGGTTTTTTCTTGACATGTACCTCTTCCTCTTCATCGTCGTCTTCCTCTTCATCGTCGCATTCCACTTCCTCTTCCTCTTCGTCTTCCTCTTCTTCGACGGTATCTTCATCTTCGTCTTCCTCTTCATCTTCCACCACTTTCTTGTTGTTGGCTTTAGGTCTTGCTTTCTGTTTCTTCTCTGACATTTTGCTTGTCTTTTCAGCATCTGCGCGCTTCGGGCATGTTCTTGCATTATGTGGTTCATACTCCTTGCATATGCTACAAAGTCTGCTGCTTGCTTTCTTCGGGTGTGGTCCCTTCTTTTGTTCCATAACTTTGGGCTGCTGTTTTTGAGATTTGGTTTGCTTGAACTCCTCAGCATTGTTTCTTTCCAATAGTGTTGGACAGGCCAGCTTGTTGGGTCCCGCAACCTGGTTGCACACACTGCATTTCCTATGTCCAAGTGGCACTCCGTTCTCATCGTGCACGACGACTCTTCCTGCAGGTGGTGCCTTCATTTGAGCTCTCTTGTCACTTTTCTTTGCTGCAGTAATTTTCTTCCTACCCTTTGTTTCAGAATACAACGGCAATTTCATCGTCTCTTCCTGTCGCTGCTCCATTGATTGGCCATCACCCTGCTTGCATTGGTTGGCTTCAGCGGCGGCGTTGAGCATTTCAGCTGCATAATAATGAAGGTCATCTTCAATTTCAGCGTCCTCTTCAGCCATCCTTTCGTCAGCATCCGCTTGATTTGCTGAATGTATTGCATCAAGCTCTTCCACAAGCCTCTTGAGAACATAGTAGGCTCTGTCATATTGCTGGTCACATCTCATCGCTTTCTTGTTAACCATCAAATTCAGCTGCAGCAAGATGTCTTGCTTCGATAGCCTTGAGCTGCCATCCGATGCGGTTGTGTTGTAGTCCCTTGTATCAAAGGTTGGTTGTGATCTTGCAGTCTTTGTGTACCGTTTGAGGATATACTTGTTTGGAAATTTGTCAGGCTTGATGTAGTCCATTATGTTCATGATGTGAAGGCAGAATAGGCCTGCATTTTTGTGATGAATGCAGAATACATAGTTTGTGAGCCAGCAATGAGTTTAATAAATTTTGATATGATACTACTAGTCTAGCTATTTCATGATCTTGTTTTTTCGCTCACCTGTGTGTGTCCAGAGCTTGCATTCACACTCGTATATTTCCTTCTCTGGGTCAGCTACAACCTGGAATTCATGCTTTGACCAGGAAAATCTTTCTTCATCATCATGGCCAGGCTTGTTGTGGTAGTACATAAGGTACTTAGTGGGCTCTGTTGTACGCTTTGCATGAAATAGCGTGGCCTTTCTCATCCTATTCCTCATCTCAGTGTACACGGCTCTCATGTACTTGATAGACATGTCTTCCTCGTAGCCGTAAGTTGTTTTTGTCACAGGATTGGTCTGCACATGTCAAAAAATGAGATATTAGTCAAAGCAGAGTCATGGGTTTCATTTTTTTAAATTCAAAGTGCACATGTTGAAGGTAAAACAGAACATGATGGGGGTGTTTTCTACTTGTCACCATACCATGCTGGTCATTGTTTTCTCGTTCTCCTTTTGCATCCGAGTTTGTATGCAAGCATTGACCCGCCTAGCAAACTTGTGTAGGTTCTGGGTCCCCTTGACAAACCCTTTCTTTAGCACGTGGTTCATGCTCTCGCTTCATTGTGTGGAAGTCATTTTAGCACAGAAAATGTTCTTGTAATATGCTGAAATCCACATCTTCCTATCACTCCAGAGCTGCATCATCATCTGGTCGTTCTCTAGGTTGTAGTTGTGCACGAGTTTAGCCCAGGCATCTTGAAACTCCGTTGGCATCAGCGACCAGTTTAATATAGCTGTGAACTCCTCTTTGAATGTTTTATACTTTTTGTACAGCAACGCGAGGTATTCCCTGTACTTCTTCATGATGTGCCAACGGCATAGCTTGTGGGCGGTGTTTGGAAATGATTGTGGTATAGCTTTCGCCATCGGTGGGCATTGGTCTGCATGAATTAAAAAATGAAACTTGATTCTTTTTTTGTACTGATGGTGAACTTATGTTGTACAAGTACTTGAACTACACATCTTGGCAGTATGGTATCTAAGAATGTCACATGTATTTTTTCTTTACAGCAGCGTTGCTGAACTTCTTTGGTATCAGTGCTTGAACTTCACAGTTAGTAGTAGGACAAACCAGTAGTGTCGCAATCAAATTTTTTCTTAAAGCATTGTTGTTGAACTTCTGTGGTGGCAATGCTTGAACTTCACGTAAATAACTATATTTTTCTGAACATGCTACATATATTTATCTTACAGATTTGTCCTTGAACTTCTATGATTCATGTATTTGAACTTCACATTCATAACTAATTTTTTTCTAAACATGTGACAGATAATTTTGCTTTCTTGTACTGCTAGTTGGACTTCTGTGCTTACAGTGGTTGAACTGCATTCTTTACATTATTTTCAGACAAAACCAATGTACCCAACCAACACAGACCCATAGACTGAAAAGATGATGAAACTTGAGGAGTTTTTTTTGAACTCACCTGTTAGAATGCAAGTTGGGTGCTTGTTGTTCATGCACCGTAGAAATGTATCGAACAACCACTTGAATGACTTTGCATCTTCGTCTCTTATCAGGTCAACAATAAATATCGTTGACTGCAAGTGATGGTTTGTTCCAACAAACACTCCCAGGGGCATATGAAATCTATTGGTCTTGTAAGTCGCATCGAATGTTACGCAATCGCCGAAGTCTTGATAGGCTCCTTGGCAGCTTGCATTGGACCAGAAAATGTTTTTAGTTGACTTGTCCTTGTCCACTTGGATGTCATAGAAAAACTCATTATTTATTGCCTTCATGTCTTTGAAGAATGAAACAAGTTTCAATACATCATCCAAATCATCTTTCCTTGCATTCATGGCTTTCCTGCAAATCACATGCAAACATGCATTTGTTTATTTTTTGCTAGCAAAGGGTTGTGAGCTAGGCTGCTATTTTTAAATTGCAGTATGTGGGTGTTTGAATACTTACTGGTTTAGCAGGTCTCGTCCGGTCATGCTTAGTAAGTAGCTTCCATCTTCATTTTTAGATAGCATGGACATGATTGTTGTGTGCTTGACATCATGGTACTGCAGGAGCTTTACGTACTCCAAAATAGTGGGGTCATAATTCTTGTGTGAGTGCAAAAATACTAGCATGTCATCAGTTTGCATGAGCTCGTGATTATGATTGTACTCAATGTCCACTGCCACGCATGTGCCATCCTCCTGCACCTTCACCCTCATTCTTGCATTGCAGCCCGTCCTCTGCGATGTTTTGTTTCGCTTTCTGTTGGCCTCTGAAACAGAAGATGTGTGTATCCCTTGGAAGGCGCAAACAAAATACTTGTGGTTGTCATTTCCACCCATCTTCCTGATTCCAAAACGAGCGTGTCTAGCATATCTGTTATAAAATTCCCTTGCTTTCTCTACATCTTTGAATCGCATCTTTAGTCTTGGTATTAGATAATCCGGTAGATCTGGCATCTGCAGAAAACGAAAAAAAATCCAAATAACACCTTAAAATGCAGTTTATGACTTGTTATCGTGGAGGGAGCAGAATGTGCAGATAATACAAGATGCGTATATAAATATTTTTTGTTTCACTTACGTGCGTGTATGATCGCAACTCCGTCGGTGTCGGTTGCTGTCCCTCTGGGATGGGGCATGGCGGAGTAATCATAGCAGGATGCAGCAGTGGATCACGAGGAGGAAGGAGGGTTGAAGATGGCCTCTCTCTTGTTTGCGTCCTTTTTGCTTGAGGTGGTTGTGGAGGTATTGCGATCCTGGTCTTGGTTTGCTCTTTTGTTTTTTGAAGCAATCCATCTACCTTATGCCCCATAGAATTCTGACCTGTAGCAGCAGCAGCAGGATCAAACGGTGGTAGTGTGCAGATCACTCTCCTCCGTGTGTGTGTGTTGCTGTTGGATTTGTCCTGGGATCCGGTTTAGTTGCTTCGCTTTGGCATTGATGAGGCACACCAGGATAACCTCCAGAGTTACACGCAGGACTTGAGCTAACCCCCTCCTCCATCAGCGTGCTTGGGAGTCTGCTGGTGGATACAAAGAATCCGCGGGGGATTTCCGGCGTCACCCAATAAGGTGGAGGCGCAAACCTGTGCGGATAGGGCTGTGACCCAGCATCTTGGAAGTATCCGTGTGTTTCGGGTGCCATCCATTTTTGGTCTGGAGCAGGTTGGTAATGTTGTTGGTCCATTTGAGGTGTGACCCATTGAGGGGGTGGTGCAACACGTACAGGCTTTGGATTGTGTACTTGCTGCTGGGAACTTCTAAGCTTCTTCATGCGTCTCTCGTCTTGCTGACATAAAAGAAAAAAATGTCTATTAGCACATAAGTTATATCTGCATATACCTTTGTAACTGAACTTAGCATTATTCACAGCCTAAACTTCTCATATAAAAGTGGTGAGAGCCATCACACTATGCACTGAGCTGAGTATCTGCCAATACCTTTGTACCTGAACTGAGCACCCTTCACAGAATGAACTTGACATCATGTTTTTTAATTCTATATGTACCTGAACTGAGCACTCTCCACAACCTGAACTTCTTGTTTTGCAAAGGGGAAATACTGTCTATAGTTAAAAAACATGAACCTTCATGAGTTTTTGAATGGTTGGACCGCTAGTGCATACCAACCTGACCTTCATGTCATATCACATGCATGTTCTATTTTCCTTTTATTTTTTTGCACAGAAATAGACACATACCAACCTAAACTCTAGCACACTTACTAGTTGAACTTCACATGGCTTTTGCACATGTGAATGTGAATGCAGGAAGATTTTATAGTGTTTGTAGCCTGGACTGAGGCTCACATACTACCTGAACTTCACATGCCTGTAAGCAGGCAGGCAGATTTTATAATGCTGTTTTGTAGCCTGGACTGAGGCTCATACACTACCAGAACTTCACATGGTTGTAAGAAGGCAGGCAGATTTTAAAAAAAGCTTTTGTAGCCTGGACTGATGCTCACACACCACCTGAACTTCACATAGCTATAAGCAAATAACAAACCGAAGGAAGGAAGAAGTTCAACCATACCCTGGCTAGAAGGTCGGCCAACCTTTTTCCAGCAGCTGATAGGCCACCTTGAGAACAATTCATCGTGGAGGTATGAGAGGAATTCAATGGCAATGCATGTCTTGCAGAGGGCATGAAGTTCATTTGCATGAAGCAAGAAGGTCAGAGAAGGCAAGATTGAAGAAGAAGGCAAAATTGGGAGGAAGTTCATGTACTGTTGCCGCTGAATTTGAGGTCGCAGCAGATGCCGCCTCCGCGGAGGAGTTGCTCCGTTGGTCGCGCCGCTCGCCGTAGCTTGCGTCGGGCCGGTCATCTGGTCTGCCAAGGCTTCGAGCGGTGGTGATGGGACGAGGATGCGGCTTCCTGAAGTCCATGGCGGCTTCGCCGCATCCAGGCGACGCGGGCTCCCTCGCGCCGGCGTCCGTTGTCGCTCGCTCGCCCGCGCCGGTGGCCGGGCAGGAGCTGGAGACGGAGGGGAGGTGGTGGACCCGGCCGGCCAGGAGCTAGGGAAGGAGGGGAGGCGGCGGATCTGGCCGGCCAGGAGCTGGGGAAGGAGGGGAGGCGGCGGATCCGGTGAAGATCGGCGGCCAGGAGGGGAGGAGCGGCGAGGAGGGGGGCTGAGGCGGCTCGGGATCGAGGGGATCAGGTGGATCCTGTCGAGGCATCTTGGATCGAGTGGGATCCTGTCGGGGCGACTCGGGTCCGGCCGGGCAGTTCAGGGAAGTTCGGGAGGGCCCTGTTGGCCCCTATATAGGGGCTGCTGTGATCCAAATAACTATTCTAATCCTGGGATTAGAATAGTGTTGTCCTATATATATATATATATATATATATATATATATATATATACACACACACACACATAAACACTATTCTGATCACGGGATGAGAATAATATTCTGATCACAACCTGACCTGCCCCGACGGTAGTACGTTGAACTTCCCCGAGTGCTAGGTTGAACTTCCGCCAACATTGTCCAAATGGGGCTTGCCATATACCGTTGGAAAGCTATGGACATGAGTATCATGACCCAACATAAATTTTTGGCAAAATGTAAGTTGTTTAAGAGCAGTTTTGAAAATAGTTTTTTCTTCATACAAAAAACGTGAATGGTATTTTCGATCACGTTTCCAAACCGTTTATCGAAATGAGGCAAATAATATGGCGTTGGAAAGATACTAAAAAACCGCTCCTTCCATATGTTGAAAGTTTTCTCTAATTCCCTATGGTTAAAGAGTAATTTGGAAAATCATAAAATTTCACAAACCGAACAGCCGAGTTCGTATTTTTGATGCCATTTCTAAACGGCTAATCCAATTGAGGCAAATGATATGGGGTTGGAAAGCTTATGAAAATGCGCTATTTTTCATGTTAAATTTTTTCTAATTTTCAACGGTTTAAAAGTAATTTAGAAAATGGTACAAGTTCCACTGAGTTCGTATTTTCGAGATAATTTTTCAACCGTAGGTCGGAATGCAGCAAATGATATGGTATTGGAAAGCTTGAGAAAATGTGAAACTTTTTGGTATATATTATTTCTCCCAATTCCTTACGGTTTTAAGTCAATTTAAAAAATGGCAGAAAACATATTTTTGCCGTAATTTGTACGAACTTTATCGGAATGATGCGAATAATATACCGTTGAAAAGCTACGGAAAATGCGAAACTTTTTCATGTTGATGGTTTTCTTTGATTCCTAGCCGTTTTCAAGTAATTTCGAAAATAGCAAGATCATTCATTCTGCCTTTTTCGCGAAACAGATTGTCGAAAATGCACCACGTGAAGAACTTGAACTTATCGGCGTGCGCACGTGAACTTTACTCTGTTTTTCACATATTTTTTTGCTCGCAGCTCTCCATCCACTGCTCGTAGCTCTTCATCCACTCACCAAAATTGAGCAAGTGATATACCGATGGAAAGCTACTGTAAACACGCAACTTTTCCATCTTGATCATTTTTTTCATACTCGCGACGGTTTAAAACATTTTCATGTGAAATTCATTTAGCGTAGTGGTTGAACTTCCTTCTGTTTTCACGTTGAACTTCTGTCGCGTATTTTTGTTTGTAATTTTTCACCCATTCATCGGTGTTACACAAATGATATTCCTTTTGTACAAACCTCTCTCACAATAATTTTTTGAACAAACTTCAATGGCGAGATCATGATTTCTGCGTTCATTGCGAATGGAAATGCACTGCGTGAAGTAGTCGAACTTTTATGGCATGTCTGTTTGAACTTCACTCTGTTTTTTACATGTAATTGAAGGTCGGATGTCTCGCACTAGAGTTCTCGAACATCACTCGAAGAAGCACGTGAATTTCTTGCAACAAACGTTTTAGGCTTTTAGTTTTACATTCTTTTATTCTCACCTGAAACGCATTCCGTGTAGTAGTTGAACTTCCCGTTGTTTTTCCCTTGAACTTCTGTCACTCGCTCGTTATCGGATTTTGCTCTTTGGGGCGTGATGAACATGCGTTTTTTGCAATTTTACTGCCTGAGTTGTTCCACCTGAACTTCCTCCAGTGCTAGGTTGAACTTCCGCCAACATTGCCCAAATGGGGCTTGCGATTTACCGTTGGAAAGCTATGGACACGAGTATCATGACCCAAGTTAAATTTTTGGCAAAATGTAAGCGGTTTAAGAGCAGTTTTGAAAAACGTTTTTTCTTCACAAAAAACATGAATAGTATTTTTGATCACATTTCTAAACCGTTTATCGGATTGAGGTAAATAATATGGCGTTGGAAAGCTGCTGCAAAACCGCTCCTTCCACATGTTGATAGTTTTCTCCAAATCCCTATGATTAAAGAGTAATTTGGAAAATCGTAAAATTTTGTAAACCGAATAGCCGTGTTCGTATTTTTGATGTCATTTCTAAATGGCTAATCCTATTGAGTCACATGATATGGCGCTGGAAAGCTTATGAAAATGCGCTACTTTTCCATGTTGAATGTTTTTTCTAATTTTGAATGGTTTAAGAGTAATTTAGAAAACGGTACAAGTTTCATCAAAACGTATTTTTGCCATAATTTCTACAAACTTTATCGGAATGTGGCAAATAATATACCATTGAATAGCTATGGAAAATGCGAAACTTTTTCATGTTGATGGTTTTCTCTGATTCCTAGCCGTTTTCAAGTAATTTTGGAAACGGCGAGATCATTCATTCTGCTTTTATCGCGAAACAGATTCTTCGAAAATGCATTGAACTATTGAACTATTCTATTTCGAAAACTTGAACTTCTCGGCATGTCTACTTGAATTTCACTCGTTATTATTTAGTAACGAGTAAAATCTGAAGTTTTTCATATACATTGAACTATTCTATTTTCAAAAATTGAACCGGTCTGTTATTTAAAATAGAACTTCTAGAATTTTTCTATTTAGAAACGGTGAAAATCCCTTTTTATAAATTTTGAACCGCTCTATTTTTAAAATTTGAACTTCTTGTTTTTTTAGTTTTGAACTTCTTTTTTTCATTATTTAATAATAAGGAAACTCTGAATTTCCTATAAACATCAAACTGCTCCTTTTTTTAAATTTTGTTTTTGTGTTCGAGAACAAAGATAACATTCTTTTTCTTGTTAATGTTTTGAAGTGATTTTTCTAGACTTAAATTTTGTTTGTGCTCTTTTAAATTTGTTTGTCACTTCGAGTTCTAAAAAATCGCAAATCTCCCATGCTTTTCCTTGCATGTTTAAATTATTTGATCTTGCTAAAATACACATAACACACTTGTCCTTCTTGAACACAACATCTTGACCTTCAAAAATAAAAAATTGAGCACAGTAGTACAAGACAAATAGTGCATTCTCTATATCCATTTTTTGAGATGGCAACATGGGTGCAGGGGCTCGTCGACGCGTTGTGCAACGAGCATCGGTCGGTGGTAGTAGCATAAGGCGGTCGTCTGCTTTTTAGATCAATGTTATTGAGTTGGTTTCAAAGAGGAGTAGCAACGTTTTTCATTCTTCACATTATATTTTTCATTCTTCTTTACTCAAAAACATATTTGAATGTTGCACCATTCTCATGTAGAGTACTATGGGGGGTAGGGAGATGAGCAAGAGAAACATTTTTTCATCTCAAAATAATGATCTTGTCACGCATGATGGACTGAACCTCTCCAACACCAGAATTTGAACTTCAAAAACACAAAATAGAAAATAGCAAACATAGAATTTGAACCTCTCCATGATGTTTTTTGAACGTCAACCTCACCATCACACACACGCATGCATGCTCCTTCTCTCTGTTATATTTTTGAACTTTATGGGTACAAATCTACAAAAAAGACATCTTTTGTCAGAACATGAAAATAGCATAACAAAGCTGCACCATGCCGCGACATCGAACTGAAGCGATTGTTTGGGTCGAACTTATCTATGTGATACGCCGGTGCAGAATTGAATCAATGTTAGTTTTGTTTGTTGCTGATTCTGAGCATCAGATTCCACCAAGAGGAGGCGCTGAATCGAAGCACCATCAGTAAAGAAGCAAAGCAAAATCAAGCAAAATCCATGCCCATTAGCAATGGAGTATACATATAGTACACAAAATTAAGTCGGACCGAAGAAAGATCGCCACACAACGACAGTGGCAGGAAATCCTCAGATAGTAACTGCTGTTACATAACCCTGCTCACCAATTCACGTAACCACTTGCATAAATCTTCGGAGCTGAAATTTATTCGGCTGTATCATAATTACAGGATGGGGAAACCAGAGGACGGTTTAAGCATTTACAGATTGACATAAACAAGGCATGCCAGACAGTCCAGATGGAAACACACGAAGTCGATTCACAACTGGGCAAGCGGTTCATCACACAATCACAAACTGTTGCAGGATTATCAGGCAACGGTGTCGTAGTCCCTATCACGCTCCTCTGAGCCGAGCACGACGAGCACGTAGACCGCGTAGATGATGCCGGGGATGTAGCCTAGGATGGTGAGCAGCAGGCAGATGCAGAACTCCATCTGTTCAAAACAAAAGAAAGACCAATACTATTGTTAGTATGCTATCAGGATCCAGATAAAGCAATAGAACTGAACTGTTCCTTTTGTCGCCACAACAACTCGCTCTTTGGACGAGGAACAGACTGCAGTGCTTAGACAACGCTGGCTATGCACAGGGCCTAACTTGGATAAATAAACAATGGGGTCGAATATAACCAGTTGAAGAGCAATACAATGGTTGGTAATCCCAGGCTCCTAGCAGATGGTGTGGTTTAGCTTTCTATATAAAGCGGGACTGAGAGGAGAGGCCTCCTCTGTTTTATCTAATGAAATCCATACATTATCCACATGCGCCCTCCATATTATCCTCCTCCCTATGCAGAACACAGCAAACGACGACTCAACCCACAAATGGTATGAATGGCTTCTTCTCTGAACGCAGCTACTCAACAAACGTGTAAAAAAAGGCTTCAATCAGCTCTCATTGGCATGGCAGCAACCAGCAGGGGCTGCATAATTCCATAGCCAGAACAAATGAGGAGCTCTCATTGACGTCGAACTGAAGTGATTGTTTGGGTCGAACTTCTCTATGTGATACGCCGGTGCAGAACTGAACGAGCAGAATGCGACGCAATTAAATCATCCAAGACGGCGGGAGGAAGGAGCAGGAGGGAGGAAGGTCAGCTTCAGTAGGAGGAGGAAGGTCACCTGCAACAAGATGAGGGAGGGGTGGTGGTCGTCCCGGCAGGTGGTGCCAGAAGCGGGGCACGTCACTTGAACCACCTGAGGTGGCGGCGGCGAACTTCTACATGGCTGCGGTGGATCTGGGCGCGAGGGCTCTACATCGTCCGGTTCCCGGCCAGATTCGGGGCGAACGGTGCTCGGGGGACTTCGGTGGCGAGCTCCTACTGCGTGGCTGCTGTCCATGATGACCATGGCATGTACCTGCGGAGAACAGAGAGAGGGTGTGAGTGAGAAGGAGAAGAAGAGAGGATGGGAAGGTGCATGGGAGGCCCTCCGGTGGCTGCCGATGGAGGAGCACGAGGGGCTTGGCATCCCCTTGTGCGGGCATGGAGGCGGACTAGGGAGGAGCAGAGGCAAGCGGCGCGGTGGCCGGATCCAAGACCGGTGGCGGCGCGGCAGCCTGATCCAGGGGTCGTTGGCGGCGCGGCTGCTGAATCTTGAGGCATGGCGCGAGGGAGGGGGCAGATCCATGGCGGGGCGGCGAGCTCATCGCAGGAGGAATCGGGGGGCGAACTGCGGGAGGTGCGGGACTGGGTCGTTTTCTGGGGTAAGCATTTTCTGGAATCTCGGGAACATGTGATCGGGCCTTATAGGGCGCTTCGTGATCCAAATAGTTATTCTGATCCCAGGATCAGAATAGTGCCACTCTATATATATATCAATTAGGCTTCAAGTGCGTACTTGTTGCTGAAAGTGTTGTCCAATGGGAATTATATTTTGTATTACTCATGTAGCCTACAAAGTCTGTCGCACAGCCTTGTAACTTCTTACTCCATTTCTAAATTTGTACTAGTCCTCTATACCGTATATTGCGCTACTTGTACTACTACCTCCCACCTGGTTTATTGGTCCCCTTCATAATTTCTGCGAAATTTTGACCATAAATTAAACTAACTAAATGTTAATGCATGTCACAAAAAATTATATCGTTTGATTCATATTTGAACATAGTTTCCAATGGTATAATTTTCGGTGACAGGCATTGACATTTTGTTAGTTAAACCTATGGTTAAAATGTTACTCTAAATACAACTAGTAAGTAGTACAGTAGCAGTACTAGTATACGTCGGTCAAATTATTCATCATGTCCTCACATTGAATTGCCGTGACAACACGCTGCGCGTTAGGTGACACAAGAGTCCCTATGGCGTGTTCGGGTATTGTGGACTTCAGATTTGGAGTAACACTTTTCTGTCGAAATGTTTCATCATTCACTTGAAATAGTCGATTGATCATACATTGAGTACCATATAACTTGAATTAACCGATGCAAGTCCAAGAAGGATTGGTCGGTGCTGCCCGCTGACGTCAAGTTCGATCCCACATATCAGGAGCTGATCAAGCAGCTTGAGGCCAAAGTGAGTGCTGACAGCATGAGATCTCACCCTCTCATCGATTTGTTCATACCAACCATCGACAACGAGCATGACATATGCTACACCCATGCCGATAAACTTCCAGGTAAGACATCGATCGATCATCTACTTGCACAAACATATTCCTTTGTTTATAGCTCTATTTTTCTTTTTAGACACATACCTAGTGATGCAATTTCAATTTGACAGTTAATAAAGTGAAACAAGTGACTGCAACATACTAAAGATGTTATGAAAATGCCAACTACGTACACTAAAACCTATATTCGACAATACTTGAGGTATCACACTGAGTGACCTAAGCAAGCATTTCTTCCAAGGCAACTCCAGGGCGTTCAAAAGGGTCACGTCGATGTGTTGCAAGATACAGTCAGAGTGTGGGATGCACGCGATGTGGCACAAGACCGGAAATACCTTGCTGATGATGGTCAATGACCAGCAGACGGGCAGCAAAAAGGTTCTGGTGCTGCACACCAACAAGAACTTCGACCAGCAGAGGACCAACTAGTGATGCACCAGTACCACCTCGGGGACCTGGATCAAGAGAAGGAGCGAGAGCTAGTCCTCTGCAAGATTTTCTACCAGACGAACACTAGGGCCATGACTAAAAATATTATAAGTTAGTTTGGTATTGGTACTTGTACTACCTAGTCGTCTGCAAGTTGGTATTGTTGTTAACGATCTTTCGGTATGAACTTGGCATTTGCTTCCAACCATCATGCCGAGGGTCGACGTGGATATAAAGCTGAATCATTTGTTTCGAAACGGATTTTTAGGCACCTGATTTTTATTTGATGGGTAGCATAAGAACCTGCTGTTCGAATTCCTAGTTCTCCAAATTTTTTGAAAGAAGTGCATGCACTTATTATCACGATGAAAAACAATATACCTGCTGGATCCTAGTTATCAGTCTGTACTTGCAGAATTCTCTCGTTTATTGAGCAGGTATATTGTTTTTTAAGGTCGAGCAAGTTTCAACTCGGCTGTAGACTGCCAAGGCTTGGTTTTGTTTTTAATAGGCCTAGCCGATGATGACAACGGGGCACAAAGATCCAGCAGGTATCTACTGGCCTCTGGCCCGCCAGCGTTAGTTATATTTTGTCTTAGAACATGCGCATGCAGTTTTTTTACTGAATCAAACACACAACCCAGTTCTATTTTCCTCTTGAAACGCCATTTCCTACTTCCGTTTTCTAATCTCTACCTATAGTTTTACTAGTTCATATACACGTATCATTATATTGAAAATACATAAAGTTCCCTTTTCATATTTACATCCTTTTTTTGTTATTTTCCCTCCCAGCGCTGGTTATCTACCACTAGTTTTCCCTTAAACCAACTCAATTGTCCCACGTCTTATTTGCTTACAAAAACCAAACGATTTGTTTTGGCAAATCAATAAGTTCTTACAAAATAAATGTTTATCATTTTGGGATTACAACAGTTCGGACACCATCGAAATATGCAAAATAAGGTTGAACTTTTTGACCGTGATCCTCGACAGAAAATGGGCTGTAATAAATTATTTAAGAATTAGCAAATGGGCTGCAAATTATTAAAAATATAGCAAATGGGCTCTATGTTGTCTGCCACACATTTGGAGGCTGACTTGTGGGCCTACTAAGTTCATGCATACACAAGGTTTCTCAAAAAAAAGAAACTTAGTCAACAATTGACTCTACCAGCGTTAGACCGTTAGATGTCAATCTAGCGGCAATCGTACTTCTTCAATCTCTGATCTTCCTACTCCAGCCACCAAAACCAGCGCCTGCTCCCGCCTCCTGTGGCCGGCTGTGCTGCTGGGCAGGTCTCAGGGCCCCACCATACTCGCATCCCTGGCCTGGCTATCCCTCTACTCACCCACACCCCCTGTTATTTTCCGGCGACGGCAGCCGAACCAGTCAACCCTCGTACTCCCCACAGTGGGAAACCACTACCGTGTGTTCCCCGGCTCCATGTCGTTCCCTTCATAGGCCTCGCCATCGTCCACCACCCTGGTGCTCTTGGCACGGCGTGGTCAACATGGTCAACAAACGACATCCATTAGAAGTGGACTGTATGTGGAGAGGCTGACAGTTGGGTCCACCCGCACAAAAGGAAATGCCTCCTTATTACGCGCAAAAAAATATTCCTCCACCTGACATCTGGGACCCACCAGAAGGGCCTCTATATTTCACGAAAAAATGTTCCCCCCGCTGACAGCTCGGACCCATCTGCTATATCTTCGCACGCAAGGAAGTGCCTCCTTATTACGCACACAAAAAATGAATACGCCCCCTGCTAACTGGGACCCACCATAGTGGGAGGCTGACTTGTGCGCCTACTAAGTTGACGCGGGCGGAGGGCTTTGTCAACTTAGTCATTATGAACGATTCTAGCTCCAGTGACCGTACGATGTCCATCCAACGGCCGTAGTGCTTCTTCAACCTCTGGTCTTCTTGCTCCAGCCGCCCAAACCAACGTCGGGCGTGCCACGTGCTCCTGCCTCCCGTGTCCGGTTGTGCTACCGCAGAGGCCTCATCGCCCCCTACTACTCCCACCATTGGCCAGGCCCTGCGGCGACGGCAGCCTCACACCGTAGCCGAACTAGTCAATCCTCGTACTATTCTACACGTGGGCATCCACTGCCGCATCTTCCCCGGCTTCACGTTGTCCCCTTCCTAGGCCTCGCCATCGTCCACTACCTTGGTGCTCTTGGCGCGGCGTGGTCAGTGTGGTCAATGAACGACTTCCATTGGAAGAGTATTGCATGTGGAGAGGCTGACAGCCGGGTCCACAGTCGCAACAAGGAAGTGCCTCCTTATTACGCGGAAAATAATGATTCCTCCACCTGACAGCAGGGACCCACCGGACAGGCCTCAATATTTCGTGAAAAAAACATTCCCCCCTGACCGCTGGGACCCACCATCTACATCTTCGCACGCAAGGAAGTGCCTCCTTATCCTCCCTGACAGTCGGGACCCACCTAGTCGAAGCGTACGTAGCCTTGTCATTCTGGTCGCGAACGTGTACGTACATACTGGTCGATCGGTCTATCTGCAGGATGCAGCGATGAACCTTGGCCGAGTAAGGAAGGGCACGTGTCATAGTAGAGGCGCACACGTAGCATGTACACGTACATACAACCAGGGTGCAAGAAAGTAAATATGGCCACATACGTATATACGGGTGGAGTCTCGAACGCCTACTCACGCATACGTACGGCCAGGGCTCGTGTACATGGAGAGGCAGCGACGGAATCCTGTTCATCGGCAGCCAACCGGCTAGGTCAGAACGGAGAAACTATGTTGTGTTCATCTGGAGCCAACCGGCTTGGACGGAACATCCCATCGAAACGAGGCCTGGCGTACCACAGAACGGAGGAAATGACCTTGTGTTCGACCGGCCACGATCGAAACGGGGTCCTGTTGATTGGGAGGGGTGTGTCGTGCCGCAAAATGGAGGAAACGAACTTGTGTTGGAGCGCTATGGTTGAAACAGGGGTCCTGTTCATCGGGAGGGTGTGGCGTACCGCAAAACGGGACTCCAAGGGCTACTATTCATCTCCACCTTCGACCTCCTCCAGCCTCCACGGGCCACTGTTCATCCACCGTCGACCTCCTCCAGCCTCCACCCGCGACTGTTCATCCACAGGCTCCTGTTCATCCAGCCTCCACCACTCGTCCACCGGCTACTGTTCAACCAGCTCTCTCCATGGGGTCTTGTTCAACCACCCCTCCACGGGCTACTGTTCATCCACCCCTCCATGGGCTACTGTTCAACCATCCCTCCATGGGGTCCTATTCATCCAGCCCTCCACGGGGCCATGTTCATCCACCCCAACCGGCTCGATCGGGGTCCTGTTCATCCGGTGGCAATGGCCTCTGCTACCACCGGGTCATGTTCATCCAACCCCCCACCAAGAACTGTTCATTCGACCCCCCAACAACGCTCGCTGTTCATCAAGAGACAGCAGGTTCGATCAACTTTAGTTAGCAGCAGCACCGAAGGAACCGCTCAATCGGGTTCAGTTAACAACCAGCAAGGATCGATCGCTCGGGTTCAGTAACGCATAGCCTACAGTGCAATCGCTCGGGTTCAGTAGCTGAACGCCTCGCTCGGGTTCAATTAGCGCGCAACACCTCACACACACGCGTGTACGTGTATGAGAGAAACGTGCAAACCTTCGTGCATCGCTCGGCCCTGACCACCTACCGTAACCAGGAACTCCCTGATATTTTCCTCGCCTGCGCTTCTACCACGGGATTTTCTGTCATGGACGACCCAAAGAATGTCATACAACTGCGTCTCCAGCCCGCCCAGGACGAAAAGCCCATTTTCTGTCATGATTTTTTGTCATAGAAGTAGGAGCCCACTACATCTATGATGATACCGGGTTTTGTCACAATTATCGTCATAGAAGTGTCATAAGCATGACATAATTTTTTTTCATTCGGCCCAGAAAGTCACGGATGTGTCTTTTTTTTGTAGTGTAAATTACCTCTCGTCATGATGAGATTGCTATTGTTTCTTTCTTCTTCCATGCATATGCTAGTTTTTGCTTGTCTTGATAATTTGTTTGCTTATAAAATGCCTATGCGTAGGAAGTATGTTAGACTTAGATGTTTTAGTCATGTGTATTAGGATGCTCTCTTTTTGCTTCAATTCTTGTCTTTCGTGTGAGCATCATTGAAATCTCAATGCCTAGGTAAGGGCGTTAAACAATAATGCTTGTTGGGAGGCAACCCAATTTCATTTTTGTTTTTGCTTTTTAGGTTTTGTTTTGCATTAAATAATTTATCTAGCCTCTGGTTAGATGTGGGTTTTTTGTGTTTTAGTTAGTGTTTGTGCCAAGTAAGACCTTTGGGATAACTTACGGTGATAGTTGATTTGATCTTGCTGAAAAACAGAAACTTTTGCGCCTAGGAGATAAATTTTCATTTTTTTATAGAAACGCGATAAAATACTGATTCTTTTTGCAGAAGATTAATAAACAAATTTCTTAGGTCTTCCTAATTTGTCAGAATCTTTGGAGTTACAAAATTATTTGAGAATTACAAATTGCTACAGTCTGTTCTGTTTTTGGCAGATTCTGTTTTCTATGTGTTGTTTGCTTATTTTGATGAATTTATGGGTAGTATTGGGGGGGGGGGTATGAACCATGGAGAAGTTGGAATACAGTAGATATTACACAAATATAAATAAATAATGAGTTCACAACAGTACCAAAACTAGTGATTTATTTTCTTATACTAACGGAGCTTATGATATTTTCTGTTGAGTTTTGTGTTGTGAAGTTTTCAAGTTTT